>NC_064617.1:69214851-69517881 GCF_023898315.1 Schistocerca nitens
GAGCAGCGACTCATGGATGGAGCGTCAGACGAAATGCGCCGGGGTGGAGAGGGGGATAGAGACTTCTTCTTGGGGGCCTTCTTGGAAGTCCGACGAGGCACAGGGGTGGTGGGCTGGACCCGAAGAAGGGGGGGGGGGGGTAGGAGGAGGAGGAGGAGGAGGAGGAGGAGGAGGAGGAGTGGCCCCTGGGCCAGAGGGGGCGGGGGCCACGGGGGAGGAGGATTTGGAAGGGAGGGATTTGGGAGGCGGAGGCATAGACCCCGGATGGGGGGAGGAGGCGGAGGAGGGACAGGATAGGGGTGAGGATACTGCGGAAGGAGGGGACACAACTGAGGCAAACGAAGTGGTCAACGGCACGGGATGGAGGCGGTCATACTTCTTCCTGGCCTCAGAATAAGAGAGACGATCCAAAGTTTTGAGTTCTTGTATCTTCTTCTCCTTCTGATATGCGGGGCAGTCTGAGGATCTAGGCGAGTGGATGCCAGGACAATTAACGCACCGTGGTGGTGGGGTGCATGTATGTTCCTCACGAAGAGGACGTCCAAAATCGCCACAAAGGGGCTCCGCCTCACACCGTGACGACATGTGCCCAAAGCGCAAACACCGAAAACAGCGCATAGGAGGCGGGACGTAAGGTCGCACCGGTAGCGCATCACCTTTACCTTCTCCGGGAGAACGTCCCCCTCGAAGGCAAGGATAAAGGCCCCGGTGTCGATGCAACGGTCTTTAGGGCCGCACTGGACTCGCCAGACGAAATGCACGCCTCGGCGCTCCAGGTTGGCCCTGAGCTCCTCATCAGATTGCAGCAGGAGGTCCCAATGAAAAATAACCCCCTGCGTCCTATTTAGTGCCAGATGCGGGACAATGGGCACTGGGATATCCCCTAGGCGGTCGCATGCCTGGAGCGCTGCCGACTGTGTGGCGGAGGTGGTCTTTATAAGAACGGACCCCGAACGCATCTTACTGAGAGCCTCGATTTCCCCGAAGATGTCCTCAATGTGCTGAACAAAGAACATGGGCTTGGAGGTGGCGAACGTCCCCCCCATCGGTTCGAGAACAGACCAAATAGCGGGGAAAGTACTTCACCCCAAGCCGGCGGGCCTGTCCCTCCTCCCAGGGAGTGGCCAAGGGGGAAAGGGCAGGAGAACCAGAACTACAGACAGTACCTTTCCGTTTGAAAGACTCGGCCGCAGAGCGACCTGATACGTGTTGACGTTTCATCTACGAAACGTCCGCCCTGATACCACCCACTCCGACCAGGAGCTCTCCCCACGGGCGCCACCCAGCCTCAGCAAGGGCCACCTGGCAAGATGACCGTTGCCGGGAGTCCTGATGCCCCAAGGAGACGGGCATCTACTCCTTGGCCGACGTGGGGAGGGTGCAGCTCAGGTATCGGCAGTACGATCCCTGTGTTGTCAGGGGGCTACAACCTAGAGGGTACATGACGACCCCACCACAACGGGCTGGCTACCGTGCTGGATTTCTGGTGCCATGGAAAGTCCATCATGATCTAGGTGCAGATGGGGACGCACTATGGGCGTAACTTGTACAACCCATCAGGCGTTGTGGCCCAATTTGAGGAATAGTGGGTATGGTTACAACGCCGTTACAATGCTGAGTGCCAAGGTCTTAGTGCACTGAGGACCAGTGGTACACCACGTAAGGCGTCCTTCCCCAAAAGGCTCGTACTTCTGTAGAATTTTGAAAATTGGAGGTCAAACCCCAAGGGGGACCATCACATGGAAGCCCGAAACGGTTGAAACTCCTTTTAGTCGCCTCTTATGACAGGCAGGAATACATCGGGCCTATTCTTACCCTGGACCCGTAGGGGGGGCCAGCACTGTACACCATCTTGTGTTAAGTTGGTATTCAGTGTCTCTGTTAACCAGGTTTATCGAGCTGCAAATTTCCATCTCTTCTTTAATAATGCAGTCTTGACATATGCCGAAGAGAGAATTTTGTTATTTATGCTGTCCATATTGTGTCCCATACTGAGACAATGTTCGGCCATTGCTGATTTATCTGGCTGGTCCAGACATGGGTCACCGATGTTCGACACATTAACACTATGTGATCAAAAGTACGCAGACACGCCCAAAAACATATGTCTTTCGTATTAGCTGCATTGTGCTGCCACCTACTGCCAGGTACTTCATTTCAGCGACCTCAATAGTCATTAGACATTGTGAGAGCAGAATGGGGTGCTCCGCGGAACTCACGGACTTCGAACGTGGTCAGGTGATTGGGTGTCACTTGTGTCATACGTCTGTATGCAAGATTTCCACAATCCTAAATAACCCTAGGTCCAATGTTTCCAAGGTGATAGTGAAGTGGAAATGTGAATGGACACATACAGCAAAAACTCGTACAGGCGAACCTCGTCTGTTGACTGACAGAGACCGCCGACAGTTTAAGAGGGTCGTAATGTGTAATAGGCAGACATCTATCCAGACCATCACACAGGAATTGCAGATTGCATCAGAATCTACTGCAAGTACTATCACAGTTATGTGGGAAGTGAGAAAACTTTGATTTCATGGTCAAGCGGCTGCTCATAAGCCACACATGTCTGTAAATAGCAAACGATGCCTTGCTTGGTGTAAGAAGTTTAAACATTGGACGGTTGAACAGTGGAAAAACGTCATGTGGAGTGACGAATCACGGTACACAATGTTGTGATCCAATGGCAGGGTGTGGGCATGGCGAATGCCTGGTGAACGTCATCTGCCAGTGTGTGTAGTGCCAACAGTAAAATTCAGAGGTGGTGGCGTCATGGTGTGGTCGTGTTTTTCATGCAGAGGGCTTGGGCCCCTTGTTGTTTTGCATGGCACTATCACAGCACAGGCCTACATTGATGTTTCAAGCACCTTCTTGCTTCCCACTGTTGAAGAGCAATTCGGGGACGGCGATTGCTTCTTTTAACACTATCAAGCACCTGTTCATTATGTACAGCCTGGTTGTTTTTTTTTTAGGCAGCAAAAAGCAACTGGGGTCATACACACCCAAGTCAAAATTACAGAACATGAACACAGCGGAGAGTTAAATGACTGTACTTCAGACCCAATGGACAGAATAGGAGACAGCTAAACACAGGCATGTGGAAAAAAGGCTAAAAAACACCAGGCAGAAGTGGATGTCCAAAACTAAAAATTAAATGTCCTTCACCATATTGCTTTGGCGGACAAAAAGTAAAACGTAGTCGACAGCCCGTCCCTAAACTGGCTGATAAATCAGACAGCAAACTCAAGGTGGAACATAAATTGTTAAAAAAGCAGGAAGTGGCAGACAGTTAAAATTTGGGCACAATGTGTACGAAGTGGTGCAGTAGCACCACTTAGCAAATGAATACGGCTAAAAAGGCAGTGCCCAATACGCAGCCGAGTTAAAATAATCTCCTCCTGGCGGGAGGGCCGAGAGGAGGTTGTCCAAGGCACTGGGACAGGCTTCTCGAGCTGAAGCTTATTCCCATGAAGGGAGGACCATTGGTGATGCCAAAGGGACACCACCTCCTGACAGACACCAACACAGATCTCATTGGAGGGAATATAGGTACTCGCAGGCTGATGTACGAGGACTGCAGCCTTGGCAGCTGCATCAGAAGCCTCATTTCCAGTCAGACCAACATGACCAGGGACCCACAGAAAGTGGGTGACAAGTTTCCTAGACCTGCTGCACTAAGGGATGAGCGATGTACAGCGCACATACACTTTGAAGGGCACTGAGTGAGTCAGAGCAGAGGACATAATTGAAAAGGATGTGTCGCCAAATGTAATCCATGGCCTGATATAAGGGAAGAGATCGGCTGTAAATACTGAAGAGTGTGCCGGAAGCTGATATCTAAATACACGGGTGCAATGACAAAGGCACACCCGACCCCGTGGTCAGCCCGAGAGCCATCAGTGTAAACAAAGGTACTATCGTTAAGTTCCATGCGAAGGTCGTGAAATTCGAGGTGATAGACCAAGGCTGGAGTAATGTTCTTAGGAAGTGAACGAAGGCCAAGGTTAACATAGGCCACTTCACAACGCTAGGGTGGTGAAGGGTTCACACGAACCAGGTAAGTTGCAGGTAGTGTGAAGTTATGCCGCCATACCAAGTGGCAAAAGCACACTCCAGGATGTAACAGAGAAGAGGGACAAGCCCCATACTGATGATCAAATGAATCATCAAAGGAGGAAGCATAGGAGGGTTGGCCATGCATGGCAGACGAACGGAATGCATACCTGCTGAGGAGAAAGTCACGGCCGTAGGACAGGGGTAGTTCAGCAGCTTCAGCATACAGACTCTCAACCGGGCTGGCGTAAAACGCGCCTGTGGCCAAATGGATGTCATGATGGTGGATAGTGTTGAGATGACATAAGAGTGATGGGGGTGCAGACACACAAACAAAACACCCATAGTCAAGTTTAAACGGACAAGGGACTGGTACAAACAGGAGGGTAGTTCGATTAGCATCCCGGGAAGTACCAGTGAGGACACACAGGAGATCGAGGGATCACTACAGCGGGCTGCCAGACAAGACACATGGGAGGACCAAGAGTTTCCCATCAAGCAGGAGCCCCTTAAAAGTCTTAGTTTCAACGAACAGAAGGGCAACCGGCCCAAGATGTAGAGATGGTGGGAGAAACCATTCATACAGACTGTTTTGTCAGTGGAAAAGCGAAAGTCGTTGTCGATGCTCCAGAAGTAAAGACAAACGAGACGGAGCTGAAGACACCGCTCGGTGAGGCAGGTTCATGGAGAACTGCAATAGATGGCAAAATCACCTACAAAAAGGGAGCCAGAGATGCCCAGTGAGAGACAGGATATCATAGGATTAATGGTGAAAGCAAAGAGTACGACGACGCTCAAGATGGAACTCTGAGGCACACCATTTTCCTGGATAAACATGTCCAACAAGGCAGAAACCACACACACCCTGAAAACTGGTCTTGCAAAAATGCCCAAAGAAAACAGGGCAGGCACCCCAAGAAAGCCCCACATGTAGGCCTTCTCCAAATCAAAAAACACTGCCACAGTCTGGGATTTCCACAGAAAACCATTCATGACATGGGTGGACAAAGTCATGAGATAGTCAACTGCATAACAACACACTCGAAATCCACACTGTGCATTCATCAGTAAATTGTGAGAGACTAGCCACCATAATAGCCGGGCATGAATCATGCATTCCATCACCTTGCAAATGCACCTGGTAAGAGATGGGCTGGTAACAAGATGGAAAGGTTTTGTCTTTACTGGGCTTCTGTATGGGTATGACTGTGGCTTCACCACCAGCATCTAGGAAATGTGCCCTCTGCCCAGGTTGTATGTGTTAAGCAGAACGTGCTTGCCCGCAAGAGAAAGGTGCTGCAACATCTCAATGTGGATGGCATCCAGCCCTGGAGCGGAGGATTGGGATGAGCTGAGAGCATGATCTAACTACCTCATAATAAAGGTGGCATTGTAGCACTCCGGATTCGGAGAAGAGATGGGTATCACCCGAGCCGCCTCCACTTGTTTCTGATAGAGGAAGGCAGGGTGATAGTGGGAAGCTCTCGAAACTTTCACAAAATAGCGGCCCAAGGTGTTGGAGATAGCAATAGGGTTCACAATAACATCGACTGACACAGTCAGGCCGGAAATTGGGAATGGATCTTGGTCCCAAAAAGCAGTCTGACGTTGGCCCACATGAAAGAGGAAGGGATGGAACTGTTGTAAGAACGAGTGAATGAAATTCAGCTGGCTTGTTTGCTATCCAAAAGGACACTTTGCACACATCTGTTTATAATGAATGCAGTTTGCCATCGTAGGATGACAGTTAAAAATATGGAGAGCCCATCTCCATGTGCGAATTGCATTGCAGCAAGCGTCAGTCCACCAAGGGACTGGGATACGATGTGGTTAAGAGGAAGTGCAAGGAATGGAACGTTCTGCAGCAGTAAGGATAATGTTGGTGAGATAGTCCACTTGATCACAGCAACTGGGCAAATCTTTTTCTTCAAAAGGTCGCCAGGAAGGAGTAAAGCTGCCGTTCAACCTTAGTAAGCTGCTATTTGGGTGTGCAGGCGGATAGGGTAGGAGTCAGCAAACTGAGAACACATGGGAAACGGTCGCTCAAGTAGGTGTCACAAAGAAAGGACTACTCTAGACGATGGGCAAGCTGGGCAGTGCAAAAGGACAGGTCCAAATTGGAATAGGCGTGCGAGGAATCGGAAAGGAAAGTGGATGCTCCATTGTTAAGGCAGAAGAGGTTTAAGTTGCTTAAGAAGGTCAGCCAAGTGGGCACCTATCTGACAGGCCCTGGGAGAACCCCAGAGGGGATTATGCGCATTAAAGTCACCGAGTAGCAAAAACGGGGGAGGTAGCTGCCCAATAATCTGAAGGAAGTGTGCCCTGGTGACATCAAAGGGCAGAGGTATATAAAGCCAGGTGGGGAATGAAAAGGCGAACTGCAACAGCTTGAAGACAGGTAGTCAGGGAAGTTGGCTGACTATGAAGGTCATCCCATATAAGCAGCATGACGCCCAAATGAGATGGAATGCCCTTCTCAGGGGGAAGGTCAAAACAAATTTGTAAGTAATGTGCTAGCTCAAAGCAGTCATGAGAACACAATTTCGTTTCCTGAAGGCAGAGTACAAGGGGATGCTGCGATGCTAAAAGCAGCCTTAAATCCTCTTTGTGGGACTGAAGGCTGCGAACGTTTCATTGGAGGACAGTCATGAGGAGGAAGAGATGTGGAGGGTGTCAATTCGGCGAGTGCTGGGTGACAGCTGGTGTAGGGTCACTACTACAGGGCACAGGAGCAGGAGGATCCTGCTCCATGGGGTCCACAGAAGCATTGGCTTGCTTGTGCTGTTGGTCAGTGGAGTCCAACGCTGAGAAATGGTTGGTGGTGCACACCGGCAAGATGGAGGAAGTCGTCACTGGAGTACTCCTCCTGTGGTTGGTTGGTTGGTTGGTTGGTTTGTTTAGAGGTGGGAGAACGGACCAAACTATGAGATTATTGGTCCCTTGGTCCTAATAAAATACACGAAACATATAACACAAAACGGAAAGAAAGGAAAAGCCACAAGAATGAAGGGAAGGCAACAAACACTAAAAGGAACAAGAGAGGACAAGAAAACGGAGACACGCTAGAAACAGAAGGGAGTAAAACATGAAAGCAGATTACAGTCAGCCATTCTGCAACACATTAAAACTTCCACCCTAAAAGCACTAGCGTGGAGGACACAGAGGGACAAAGAACATGCACTAAAATGTGGATAGAAGTATAAAACCCACTCTCACGGATAAAATGTAAAACTAAAGCTGCTGTGGCGGCATTGTCGCTCAACACCGAAGGCAGGGTGCTGGGAAAGTTAAAAGTCTGCCGCAGAGCGGCTAAAAGTGGGCAGTCCAGCAAGAGTGGATGACTTGCCATTTGGGAGCCACAGCAACATTGAGGTGGGTCCTCACGTCGGAGTAGGTAACCCTGCATTAGCCACGTATGGCCAATGCGGAGCCTGCAGAGGACAACTGATTTCCTGCAAGAGGCCTGCATGGAAGACTTCCACACATTCATTATGTCCTTAATGACACGCAGTTTGTTGCACATGCTGTTATGCCATTCCGTCTCCCAAAGCCGTAAAACCCTGCAGTGTAAGACAGAACGCAGGTCAGCTTCGGGGATGCCCATCTCCAGAAGCAGTCTCCGCGTTGCCTGTTTGGCCAGCCTGTCAGCAAGTTTGTTGCCAACGTGTCCTGAGGTCCACACAAACACCACGGAATGGTGGGACCGTTCCAGGGCATAGACGGATTCCTGAATGGACACTGCCAGATGGTGGCGAGGGTAGCACTGGTTGATAGCTTGTAGGCTGCTCAATGAGTCAGTACACAGGAGAAATGACTCGCCAGGGCATGAGCGGATGTACAAGAGCACAAGATGGCCGCCAGCTCTGCAGTGGAAACACTGCAGCCAACTGGCAAGGAGTGCCACACAATACGTCCTCCATGAACATATGCGAAGCCTGTGTGACCAACAGCCATTGAGCCGTTGGTGTAAACCGCTTCAGACCCCCAGAACAAGTCGAGAATCGAGAGGAAATGACAGCGGAGAGCGGCGGGGTTAACAGAGTCCTTCGGCCCATGCAAAAGGTCCAGACGAAGCTGCAGCTGAGGCATACACCATGGAGACGTACGTGAATGGACCGCAAGTAAAAGTGGTAAAGGGGAAGACTACAGTTCGGAGAGAAGAGATCGCACGTGAACCGCAATCATTAGCCCCCGATCTGGACCGCTGACGTGGGAGATGGAATGCCACGGGCAGGAAAAGGAGACTGTAATTCGCATGCTCAGGGGAACTATGAATGTGTGCTGCTTAACTGGCGAGCATTTGCACTCCTTCCATCCTTTCCTGCCTACGGGTTGTGTTGTCGGTGGCTTCGCTCCTTGATGTGAGAGTCTGACAGTTTGTTGTACAGCGGGCTAAGGGAATGGCAATGCTATCTTGACACTGGGTGACTTCACAACCTCAGAGCCATATTTCAGGTCACATGTCTGCGGGGCCACGTCCTTCATGGAGGGAGGGTAACAAGAACAGAACTACCGGTGCGAGACAGGAGACCACAGCGGCTGCAACTAGCCAGTAACTTGCGAGCTGTTGGGAAAGTCACTTTTTCCTTTACCCGTATCTCTTCGACAGCCCGCTCTTCTAGATACACGGGACAATCCAGAGAGGAGGCGGCATGGCCGCCATTGCAGTTGATACAGTGGGGAGGAGGAGGCTGGCAATTGCTCTCATATGCATCCGTGCCACAAGTTACACATTTGGCTGGGTGTCGACAAGATGTTCTAACATGGTTAAAACCGTGACATTGGTAGCAGGGCATTGGGTTCGGAATGTACATCTGGATCTGTGACAATTTCATAGCCCGCTTTGAGCTTGTACAGCAGTATTACCCTATCTAAGGTGATGGAGGGAGTGCGGTTGAGCACTAAGGAGAAATCTACCTTTTTTTATTACACGATGGATGGCAGTGATGCCCTAATCAGAGAGGTATGATTGTATTTCGGTCTTTGTTAAGCCGTCAAGCAGCCTGGTGTAAATTACACCATGGGAAGAATTCAAAATTTTGTGGGCCTCGGCACAAACAGGGTAGCCATGGAGAAGGGAGGCGGCAAGCAGGTGCTGTGTTTGAGAATCAGAAGCCATCACCAAAAGCAAAGTGTCATTCCGTAAATGAGAGCAGGATTTCACATGGCCAGCAATTGCATTAACACCTTTCTGAACAATAAACGGATTGACTGTGGTGAAGGATGGACTGTCTTCAGTACGTGAGACCACAAGGAACCGTGGTGCAGTGGGAATGGTCAATGTATCAATAGCCTCATTATGTTAACATTTTGTAGACGTCGATTGGGAAGATGAGTGACTCATTGCAAGAAGATCACCCACGATTGCTAGCACCTCCGATGACCCAGTCCTTCCAACTGGGGGCTCCCTTCACGAGGAGGCACACCTGCCTTAGGTGAGTGTTCACACCTCCCGTACATCTGACCAAGGGACCAATCGGCAATTTGGGATGGTTGCAGCTCAGGCATTCACCCCTCCCTGGACCTGGCCTGTACTAGGGGATACATGTGAATCCTACCTGTCAACCCAGGGCTGGGAACACTGTGTTACTTGTTCACCTGTTGTGTGTCATATGCCTGGGCTGGCCTTCAGAAGCGTGCAGAGAGGAAGAAGAAAAAAAAAAAAAAAAAAAAAAAAAAAGAGAATGCTCAAATGTCGAAACGGAGGAACAAGAGAAAGGAAACAAAAGAAGGAAAAGGGAGCCAAAAACAAAGGTGAGACTGTTCGTATATCAGCAACATAATGCAGAACATTCCCAATAAATCCCCAGACATGTTCCCAAGGGAGGGGAAAAAGAATAGCAAGAGGATAGACATGCAGCACGGAAGGGGAAAATGCTTTGGGGGGGGGGGGAGGGGGGGTGTGATGCACAGCCTGTGGCAGAATGGTTACACGGCAGTAACATTGCTGTAATGGACTGGCCTGCACAGAGCCATGACCTGAATCCTACTTAACACCTCTGGGATATCTTCGTGCCAGGCCTCACCGACCGACCTAGATACCTCTCCTCAGCACAGCACTCTGAAGTATGGGCTGCCATTCCCCAAGCAATCTTCCAGCACCTGATTGACCATATGCCTGCGAGAGTGGAAACTGCCATCAAGACTAAATTCCAGCATTACTGAAGGAGAGCGCCACAAACTTTTAAGTCATTTTCAGCCAGGTGTCCAGATACTTTTGATCACAGTGTATCTTCAATGGTGTGACAAGTTTGTCCAGTGTATAACTTCCTTCAGCTCTAAGGAATCTTAGGCAACAGGTCTTCCTAAGCCACAATTGTCTTTCACTAAGCCTAGAAGAGCTCAGAGATTTGTTGGTGAACAGAAGATGCATTTAACATTGTTTCTCTAGCAGTCTTCCTATTTCTGAAGAAACACTGTCTATGTTCTATACTTTCTTCAAGCTCTTTTTGCCTAACATGCACCAGGTGTGAGGAATGGGAAATCTTCCATTTGGAATATCCATTCTGAAAAACTATGCAGTGGAGGTGGTGTAGCTAGTTGGATAATCTGTCTGAATCTGATGTGGCTCATGTTCTGTGGAGCAATGTCTGAAGGTACCACTTTTTAGCAGGATGGTGATGCTGGTGGCCTGTAAGTGAAAGTTCATGTGTGTGTGGTTTTACAATACACAGTGTGGTAATTTCCTAAATCATTTGCCAGTGACAACGAATGATGATAGCAACTTCACTTCACTTACTAGTAACCCAAATCTTCATCACTAACATTCCGTGTGTTGCGTACGCAGCCAGGAGCAATCCTTTTTTGCTGTAGCCAGAGCTTTCTTTAATCAAGTGAGTGTCTAAAATAATGCTGTGCTGCATCAACAATTTACTTCTATCGAATGAAGTATTTTTCCTGATAGTAGTCCTTTCGTGACATTTTGTACAATACATTTGAAACGGGAAATCAACACTTCTGTCCCCTCTTTTTAACCAAGTTTCACACACGTTTCCCCATGACAACTCACAAATAATAATCTGGCAGTAAATGATGTTCCAGAATTACTTTTCACAGACCACAGTCTTGGAATTAAGTCTCAACAGATAAAAGTAGAGGAAGCTGACACTGCAGCAGTTTCAGCTCACTCATCTGTAGAGCACTGCTGACAGCTTTCACTATTACAAGATGTTCTGTTTGCAAGACGATAAACAAAACCAATAACCAGTCAATATCTGCCACCATGACAGTCATCTGCTCGGTATATATCGCTTTCAAGTGGTCTTTCAATTCATGCACTCCATGACCCAAGGTGCCATCCTCTTTTCTCTGCACGAACATATCTGCTAGGAACAGTAGTTCACAGTTTTTATTTATCCCCTTCGTAAACCTTATAGTCACATGAAGAGAATGTAGGTGTTGCAAAAATGAATCCAGCGATGCAGTGCTGTGGGCAAGATTACGAAATGTCAGCCACCTATCACCAACAGCAAGTAGGTTAGCTCTGCTAACCAGAGTGTTCTCACCTCGAAATCTTCCACAGAAGGGTTAGACACAGTGGGTGACAAAGGGCTATCTATGGCAGCACTGTCAGTCTGTTTGAAGTATTGGTCAATGACAGCGTGCAGCGAGTATTATCTGGTCACCCATTGCGACTAATCTTTCTTTTTTTTATGAAAGATTAGCCACAATGGGTGACAAGAGACTACTCACTGCACACTATTATTGACCAATACTTTGAACAGACTTAGGGTGCTGTCACGGATAGTCCTTTGTCACCCACTGTGTCTAATCATCCTGTGTGAGGAGAGAACACTCCAGTTGGTGGAGTTAAAACTTACATGCTTGGAGATGTATATACGACACCTTTGTAATCTTACCCTATGGCACTGCATCATTCAGACAACTTATCCAACAAGCTGTGCGATCTAAATAAGGTTTCCTTGTAGAACAGACATTCTGAACATGTTTGCTGTGCCTTACACATGGCATGTGTTAAAGTGAAAAGCTGGAAAAAAAGTGAAGAACAAAGAAGGATAATCATCCTGCCGTATATCAACTGTGTTTCTTGAAAAACAGAAAGGCTAATGAAGAAACCAAGTTAAATGCGTCTTCGCTTGCCAACAAAACTTTAGACAATCTTGGCTTTTGAAGGGCTGGTGCCTATAAGATTCCTTGGAGTGTAGGGCATACAATGGACAAACTCATCACACCATGGAAAATAGATGCTTCGAACCTTTAAGACACCCAAGTCTGCGCAGCCCAGAGAAATTGCATTGTTCGATCACTGTCTCAATAGTATGCAAAATATGAACCACAAAAGTAACAAAATCTTCCAGTCAGTGTATTCGTACTGGGAAATGTTTTCACAGAAGTCGTGGAAATTCGCAGCTCGACATATTTGGTGAACAGAGGCGCAGGATACCAACTTAGTACAGCAATGGATGTAATGCAGGCAATGTTCAACTCACAGTGACCAAACATAGGTCAAACAAGGGATGACATTTCAGTGACAACAGATAATCTGACAACAAAAACATCTATGGTCACTTGACAGTGTACCAACATATGGGTCCAATGAAGGATGCTGGGATAGCCAATGGCACCGCATAGTATGAACAGCATGCACCAAATTCATTGTCTGACAGGTGCCGTAGCTGTCGTTCTCGCTACTGGTCAGGAAATCCTCGGCACTGGCCGCTGAATTTGGCACCATGTCGTCGCATTTCCTACTTACACTGGCATAAATAGGAGGCCTCAGTCACAGCTCGGCAGTGTGTGTGCGCCACACTATGATGCCCATCAATTGCACTGATTAAATTTTTTGGAAATTTCATGACACCCAACGTCTCGTCTGAAAAGCATTTCTGCAACTAATCTGCCAGGTGAGTCTCAAGCAACACATGGTAGATGAGCTTCCTTAATTTTGCTTAACTTTTGGATCAAGACAGTTGAGTGCTTACTGATAACTTTTCAGACAAATGTCAAAGCAAGCAAAAAAATGTGTACCCAGTAGTTATTGGACTGTTATCACAATGTGAACATAATTACGACTAAGCCTGTATTGACATAGAGTAGGAGTAAGAGGGGTATCGTGGGACCCTGCCTGTCATTTGGGCCCCTCATTATCTGATAAAGCCACTAATTCGAAACCAAAAAGATCAAAATGCTTACAGATGTCTCAAAATAAATTTGCCTCCACAGTAAATAACGACACACACACACACACACACACACACACACACACACACACACACACGCACGCACGCAAACAAGAACAAGACTGAGGTTCAGATGTGCTACTATCTGTCGAGGTTTGGTTCAGTAAAACTATTTTATGTGTGAAGGAGTATACAAGATAAGTAGTGACATGTCTGTCAGCATAGCACTCACAGATCTGTCACACCCCTTAACTCACCCATTGTCCTCGCATCCTCCCAGTCTGACAGTTCTTCAGTCACAACCAGCACAAAAACTTCAGTCCTGTGTTTCCTCTCACTGTTCTGGAACACCATTAAAATAAAACAAAACAAAAACTTTTCAGTTCTCTTGCATAATACCAGTGAACACGAAACTAAGCTAGAAAGGTGAGAAAGTAACAACTAGTACATGTCTGAGACCAAGTACTCAAATAGGAAATGAAATGTGGATGTTGAAAAAGTTTAAAGTAAATGCACAATATCAATTGATGAAAACATGGCTCATGCATTCACCCATTATTTAAAGCAAGATTGCCTACACACAATGAGGTTATGACAAAACTTGGGGGGATAGCAATAAGCGAATATACAGAATGTGGTAGTATTGCATACACAAGGTATAAACAGGCACTGCAGTGTCAGAGCTGTCATTTGTACTCGGGTGATTTACACGAAAAGGTTTCCGATGTGATTAAGGTTGCGTGACGGAAAAACAACAGATTTTGAATGCGGAATGGTAGCTGGAGTTATAAGCACAGGATACTACATTTAAAAAATTTTGCAAACTGGTAGTGGCTCCATAATGGTGTTGTCTGTGTTTACATGGAATGGACTGGGTCCTTTGGTCCAACTGAACCAATCATTGATTGGAAATGTTTATGTTTGGTTATTTGGAGACCATTTGCAGCCATACATGGACATCATGTTCCTAAACAATGGAATTTTTATGAATGAAAATGTGCTACGTCACCAGCCACAACTGTTTGTGATTGGTTTGAAGAACATTCTGGACAATTTGAGCACATTATTTGGCCACCCAGATCGCCCAACATAAATCCCATAGAACATTTATGGAATATACCCGAGAGGTCATGTTTGCAGAAGTGTTGACGATGCAGGATTTTGTGCACAATGAATGATAGCTGCAGAGCCAGTTCACCTCAATATTTTTGCAGAGGAGTTCAATGACTTGGTGCATCCACACCACATGAGGTTGCTGCAATAGACAAAAGGAGGTCCATTGTGACTTTTGTCACCTCAATGTATTTTCTTTTTTCATTTCTTTCTTCATCAAAGGAAAAAGAAAAATAATGAAACAACATTTTAAATTCTTTCTTCGCTATCTCTAGCAGTACAAATTTTACATACAAAATAGTTCTGAACAAAAATGGGAAATACAATAAACAGTCATTCCAAGTAAGTAAAATTACAGTTTGGTCCCATAAGAATTAAAATATATATATATTACTGTCCCTCATTTTGACACACTTTTAAATGACAACAATCCATCAATGAGCTGCTGTTTCCACCATATAAATTTTAAAAAGAGTAGCAATATTGCTCTTACATAAATCCATAAGGGGGGAGGGGCCCCCAGGAATAAAGACACAAATATTTATGGGGAATTATTGCCATTTTCGTGCTTTAGCTCAGTTGAGGAGTGGAGCTATTTAACTTCTAGCTAAGTGACATATCCCATTTTTACCAGTACCACTGTCATTTTCCTGTTACACTCAGGAATGGTGAAAACACCATTTGTTGGTAAACTCTACACGAGTTCTAATTTTTTATTTTCTTGCCACTACCATTTTTTCAGATGTGTGACAGAGGAAGTAATAGTCCCAGAATTTCAACAGTAAATCTCTTCATGATTCACAATGTCTCTTGCAGTGTATGCCACTGTAAAGCTCTCGCACTTGCTAAACAATACCTATGATTACACACACACACACACACACACACACACACACACACACACACACCAGCAGCAGCAGCAGCAGCAGCCACCGCCGCCGCCCCCCCCAATTGCAGGAGATTTCGAAGTGTCCATTACGGGTAGCGATGCATGTTGTGTTACTAATAGCATGACAGGCCTTGACTTGTGTTGTACGACACTAAAAAAAGGGTCCCGTGGATATTCTGTTAAAGGTTGTTGCCGATGTTAACTAGAGCAGCAAATTGAAATTTTTTTCGTATGCACCCCACAATCAAAATCCAGTGGGTAAGGATCCGAATACCAGCCATTTGTAGCACTGTTTGGGTGTATGACATACCCTATATTCTCACAACTAATAGTGATGTGCAGTATCGAGGTGGTTTCTAGAATGAAATTTTCACTACAGCAGAGTGTGCGCTGATATGAAACTTCCTGGTAGATTAAAACTTTGTGCCGGACCGAGACTCGAACTCGGGACCTTTGCCTTTCGCGGGCAAGTGCTCTACCAACTGAGCTACCCAAGCACGACTCACGCCCCATCCTCACAGCTTTACTTCTGGCAGTACCTCGTCTCCTACCTTCCAAACTTTACAGAAGCTCTCCTGCGAACCTTGCAGAACCAGCACTCCTGAAAGAAAGGATATTGCGGAGACATGGCTTAGCCACAGCCTGCGAAAGGCAAAGGTCCCGAGTTAGAGTCTCGGTCCGGCACACAGTTTTAATCTGCCAGGAAGTGTCATCAAGTAGATATTAAGGGATCTGCCCTGACACACTATAGTGTGCCTAAATCACAGTAGTGATAAACTGATCAAGGGACATTTTCCAGCACCATATACAGCATGTCCTTTATGGTGGTCCAGTGCACTGGTCGATTCAGTTGTCTGAACAGTATGCACAGGACAATCGGGAGATTTTCTTCCCTAAATTTTATCCAATCCGAGCTCGCACTATATCTCTAATGAACTCGTCACTGATGGGACGCTAAAACCTGATCTTCCTTCTTTTTGTGCCTCACTGCCAACACACTGTAAGTCACATGTTCAAAGGAATAAGTCTCTCCTGCCCAAAGGTCACCTTCCAATGTTTGTTAGAAATGTTTAGAAACACCTGACACATGCATATGTAAATATATTTCTCAGTTTAAAGACGGATGAATTTTATCAAAGTGAAATACTGGGAAGATTTCCCTCTCGTTGCTGTTGTGTCTTTGATAAACAGTTTACAGCATTCAAGTGCTGTGGGAAGCACTGTCACAAACTGGTTGCATACAGGTGACTGAAGAAAATAATTGCTTGCGACTCATTATCTATGTTCAGAACTAGTTTCTACTGGCACTAGAAACACTATAGAGAGTCGGCATGACCGAACGTAGTATAAATAATCTACATTTTGGTCAGCTGTTTGACGCCGCGACACTGGCACGGCACAGCTAGCCCCAGGCTCGAGACTGCGCCCGAGGACACGTGGCCAGCACGTGGCACAGCTGGGTAATTAGCGACGGTGGCAATTAGCAGCACCGCAACGCGCGGTGGCCACAAGAGACCGAGAATAGCTTTCCAAGTGGAACTCCGCCACGAGCACCTCCTTCGCGCTTTGTATTGCCTCCCAACAAAGCAGGCAGGTAAATTAAAAGCAGTCATTACCCTGAAGCAAGGTTTGCACAGGCACGTGCCTATACTGACGCATTTTGGCAGTGGGACACGACTGCGTCGGGGAATTTTTTTTTATATTTATATGAAGACCACTGTCCAGACTTCAGTTTCCTAAAGCAGCAGAACACAATTACTGACAAGAAAGAGAATCTGAAAATTATTTCCGACAGCTGTTAACTATAAAACATTTCGAGCATGTAATTATCGTTGCCTGTATCCGAGTGTGCAGAAATTCACATATCTATATTTTTTTATGTTACTGTGATTTATTTATGTATCTTATTTTGTTAAATAAAGGCTTGGAAAATTGTGTAGCGTAGAAGTGTAGTGATCGCAAAATCGTTTTTTAGTAAATTTTTGAATTCCACATTCACTAAGAAATGAAAATGTTTACGAATACTGAATAACCATATTTAATAAAAGTAACATTTTTATTTTTAATTTATCGCAGCAAAATAAATTGGCCATCTACGAGTAGGACTCGCGCACTTATGGTTCCGTACTAACTTAATGACGTGTGCACAGAGTTTATCCATTGCGGGAATCGAGGATACTGACGATTTTTGCCTGTTATCGAAACTGATAATGCCACGATATCGGTCCCAGAGATTCCAAGACTTTCGACAATGCTGTAATTTCAAGTTTCAAGTGAGGTAACAAATGACAAAAGAAATATTTCTTCCTTTACTTATACTGTGGAACCTTCCATCTTGCTAAATTTCATGATTTTATGTCAACGCGAAGTACCCTACAGGTTTCGGTGATAAGAGTTTTCGAGAATCAAAATATGTGACCTAAATGGCCATACCTTTTGACTTAACTGATTTAAAAGTTATAATTTTTTCAGCGCCTAAGGACCACAGATCGTAATATGAGAAATCTGAACTTTATACATTTAATCGTTCCTGAGAAAAAGGGTTCTTTACAGACAGACAAAGCGATCCTATAAAGCGTTCAGTTTCCACGGATTGAAGCACAGAACCCTACTTCAAATTTTATTGACATCCAAAGTGCCTTATTGTGAAAGGAGGAAGTTGTATGCATGAATAATATTGTCCAAAAATTTGAAAATATTTTATTTTCTATTTGATGCGTCGCATTTTCTGTACTAAGTTTTAATTTATTCGGAATACTTGCATTTTCATTCGGAAAGTAATTAAAAAAAGAAATATCTTTATTACATTATGATTAAATATTTTAATTAATATTTCCATTTGCTAATACATATGAAATTTTAATAACACCAAGAAAGACTGCTATCAATGAGATTAGAACGAACAACTGTCACGCCAAGCATTCAGATACCGGAAACAATGAATTCTAAATAAGAAGTACTGCATACCGGTCGGAAAGTAGTATTCAAAGGCGACGTTTATAATTTTTTTTTAAATTTAGTCTTACTGCTTTAGGAAATGGACATCCAGGTATTGATCTCGAAATCATCCAAGTATAAAAAAAAAATCTAAGAGGACCTGCCCGGAAGTTCATTTTATCAATGTTGTTAGTTCCTCTGACATGACCTTTATAAAGACCTCTGGTGGGATTTAGGAACACTGGAGAAAGTTTCGTCATAATGATGCATGTGGAGCTACAACTTTGCTGCTACATTACACGCAACTACTGATTTTGAGTAGGAAAACCAGTATCAGACGCAAGAGACTGATCGCAGTGTTATATACAGTACAGTGGAATTCAAATAAGTCAAGTGGCTTCTAGAAGACTACATCTATATTATGTCAATACCACATTTAAAAGAAAATTGTTTTAATTTTGTTTGTATTAATTCACTGCTGCATGTTTGTTACAGGGCATTTAAAATTTTATTTTCCACAGTACAGCTCACGCTCCTCATTTTTATAACAAAGTGAAAGCAGCATAATAATTTTACGTCCCTCGTTGATTTTTTAAAATGTCTCCCCATAAAATTAACCTTTTCCCACATCGCCGGCCCTTACGTGTTTGTTAAATTAGTGTGGTGTACGAATCTGACTTAATATTTCGGGATTTACAGATTTGCACCATTAATCAGTAGATAAACAACCAATGCCGTAACAAGCTAAGATTAGTCCAATAAGCAGCTCCCAAGCAATCTGCCCCAGCTAACTACAGTTCTGCCAATGTAATGCAGTTCGCTAGTTGCCCCTCTTACAATGGAACGTCTACGCGCTCTCCGCGCCCTTTCGTTGTTGGCACTATTTTTTTCGCAGCAATAGATTTTCAATCAGTACAACATTATTTTAGTACCAAACTATTATAGCTTCTACATCTGTAAACATGCGAGCTCTCCAACTTAATTACTACATGTAGGGCACGATTACACGCGGACAGTTCTCTGAATAGGTAAAAAATTTCAACACCGAGTGCTGGGTCAGCCTCCAAGCACATACGGTGACAGTGTCAACACTTTTTAGAAGGCGTGTCTGCATGTTGTGCGATCACTGGCTTCTGCAACACTGTGACATGTGACCAGTTCTTCTTCTTCTACTACTACTACTACTACTACTACTACTACTACTAAACTCAAATATACTACAGCTGAGTGACTGGTAGTCCGTATACAAGAATGGTTACTTGATACAAGACAGTTATGCCTTAATAGATGATGCTGAGTTTCAGGGCCAAACTAAGACATTACAGCATTGTTTTGAAACAAGAAGGTTTGTATTATCCTCGTAATTTGTGCTTGGATCGAAATGAACAAGTCGATCAGTTACTTTCGTTACTTAAAGGAGTACTCAGAGGTTCGATTGAGATTAAATGAAATATACATAAAAATTGAACCAGAAATAACAATTATAAAGCAGTGAATACGGTTCTATAGCTTAAGGGCATCGGAAGACCATTTCACGAAGAAAATCAGGAAATTTCTAAAACCGAAGTTATCATGGGCATTACCGGAAGTAAAATAAGTGTGAGGAACAGTTTCAGATGGGCGGAGAAAAGTTATCAGATTTTTCTGATGGAAACAGAACCCAGCACATGGAGGGTCAGCCAGACAGGAGCGAAAGAAAAAGCGCCGAGTGATGGGCTCAAGAAATGGAGACAGCCATGTCAATGCTGGCCGACGAACAATGCGAATGCGACTGATTGTTACGGCATTTATACAAAAAAATTGTCCATATATAGCGCCTCGTTCCACATCAATACGATTTCTCGTGCAAATGATACAAGGAATACGAAACTAGCGAAGCAACTGATTATTGATACATCACAAAGCATGGTATAGGCTTATATACTTTGATATCTGCTTAATTTTTTTCGTGGTTTCAAAGCGCATGCTGTGCTACCGTTTGGTTATTCCTGAAAAACAGAGATCCTAGCGAAAAATATTCCGGGAAATGCAGCAAACAGGCTACTGTTGGAAAGGTAGGTCTACATATTACACTAGTTAAGACCATCATTACAAAAAAAAAAAAATCCTTACATACATGTTAAAGGAAAATATCCATTTTATGGGTTCTTAATCGTTTTAGACCGTTCCCTTTATCAAATTTATTGCATTGCACAATGCTGGAAGATGTTTAAAAAATTATATTTTTTGTCCCTGTAATTTGCTATTTGCTATTATTGGCCCCACACTGAGTAACTCATCACAGGTAAGATTTCGAAGTGAGAAGATGTGCACACTACAATCAAACTAATGCACTGACAATCTAATAAAACAATATATTCTGCGTGGAGGTACATCTCCATGCAGTTCTGTTTCCTTGCCATTTCAATACTCTCACTTTGTTGACATGCACAAGATACGAATGCATGCCTTGCTTCTTTCCTCATTGCACGCGTTTAGGGGCTACTTAAGAACAAGTAAGTAATATTTTTGCAAACGATAACATTAAAAACATTGTGCAAACGAACTGAAAGCTGAAAACGTGACTAACAAGAATCAGTACCAGTAAGCAAACAAGTATTAGTTTCGGCTTTCCGCATTCATTTGCTATCGATAGAAATCTAGTGAAAGTGGAATGAAATGCATTGCGAAAGCATGCTTTTCACATCACCTTCTCCTCCTCTTGGTTACTCGAAATGAACAACAAAAACAAATTACATTAACTAGGCCAAATGCATCTTATTACTAGAGCAAATACGTGTTCAAGAACAGAAAAACGTTCGAAACTGCCTTCCTGACTTATTCATGCAAGCCCTGTAATTCTTAGTATTTAAAACAGTTGTTGCAAGCATTCGTAAACAGTCTGCTGGTGTTTTGGGCTAGTTAAAATGGCACCCACTCTGGATTCGAAACAACGTGCAGAGTAAATCTGTAGTGCCATCCTTTTTTTCCACCTCCTCGCTGAAAACCACAGTTTTAACATCCCTCCGAAACCGTATGCTGCAAAACAGTTGAGATTTATACACACGTGTGCAATACAGGTGACATACGCGCATGCGACGGGTAAAATTTCAAAGTTATAAATAAAGATTAAATATCGTCTAAAACACTAAATTACTCCATCGTGCCAGATAGGACGATATCCGCTTGCCTCTTAGCGTTCAAAAGAGCATGTAATTCAAAATTATTTTAAAATAAAAAGCAAGTACCACAAACACCCTTTCCACACCTTTTTCCATGCTCCGTCCGAACGACTAAAGTCTCATTTCTAGGGTAGTTTTGTCATCCTACGCAGACAGTGTTGGTGATTCCTCCGTCAAATCATCTTGCACAGTTCAAGAAACTGCGGAATGCACCATTACCTACACAGTTCTCTGAAAACGTTCCCAGTCAGCATTTCAGCGTTAAATTAACTGCTTGCTTGCAAGACTGGAGAGGCAAGCCGTGAAAGGCGCCGTAACAGAACAAAAGGGAACTGCGTAGAACGGGCGCCACGCTACACCGCCCACGGTGGCTGTCACCTTGTCATGTACAAGCCGAGCTGTTGTCGCTTCGATACCGCGCAGCACTGCACGGCGAAACCAGTCCCCAAGTCTTCAGCTCCAAATTCACAACCGTCGAGGCGTTTTGCAAACCAGGGACACTCCCCAGAAGAGGGAAACAATTCCCTCTGGAAAAACCTTTTAAGTTTAATTACACGTTCATTACTTCAATAACGAGTTACGTGATATCGGAATCAAAAACTGTACTAGCAAATCAAATGATATGCTGTGTCTCCTAGTAGCAGTGGGTTTACAGTATTTTCGAACACCCAGCAAGTGACATTACAAATGTCGAGTAGCAACTTGTCGAACAACTTTCAGACTACCTTGTATTTGCAAATAGTACTCCATTACAGCAATTTTAATCATATAATTTACGGGGTTAGCCGTCGGGGTCTCTATTATTACCCATTATCGTTGATTAAGCTGCTATGCCTTTAAATCGTTTACACTGGAAACTCCGTGACATTCTAGTAAAGCAATCATCAAAATATCCGTTACTTGATCTTCACGCAAAATTAAATTAACAGGGTACGAGGCAGTCCAGTGGCTCCCAAGCATGTACAACGTCATTTGCAAAATCAGTGATTGGTTGAAGCTGAAAAAAATCGTGGGAGACAAAATATGCCTGCCGACAAAAGCTATCTTCACAAGTGATTTTAAGACGAATTAGAATGTAACGTTTCAGTTACGTACATGTTTGGCCCCATTGTATAAATCATTTTTAAAAACAAACTGCCAAGTAATGTTGATTATGTCTCTCTCTCTCTCTCTCTCTCTCTCTCTCTCTCTCTCTCTCTCTCTCTCTCCTCCCCCCCCCCCCCCCCACACACACACAGACTGTGATTTCAATACATTTTATTAATTAGATTCATAGCTTGTCTGCTGAAATTTAAGGATACTTCAAACAAACACACTATCTTATTTGCAGCTTTCGTTTCTATTACTGCCGTTCCTTTCCAGGAATTGTTTGGTGAAAGAGGCTTCTTATTAAGGAACTGTTCTTTAACATCGTTTACCATTCAACCTACTAAAATACATCCACCGCGTGTGATTATTTGTATCATTCCAATATTGCTTACATGAAACAGCCTGCCTTTAAATGTAACTGAGTGCTAAACGTCTTCGTCTCCCGTAACTTTCCTTTTACAAAACTCAAGAAAAATACTGATTAATCTGTTTAAGCTAGTTGACAAGATTCTGCTTTTAATTTAAGGTAGTATCGCCATGACCTGAGTAACACTTTCGCAACACGTCAGACAGACACTGAAACTGCCAGGTAACAGTATTGTATCGTCAATTTGATTCTGCGCACCATAAATACTGAAACCAAACTTCTTTTACAGAATGAGTATCAGTGTGAGGAGAGCTAGACAGGAGAAAGCTTCAATTTCAGCATATTTTATTCACAAGGATAGCAAAAGCACTGTTGTCCTGAGAGCTATCTTTTATATTTTATAATTGAAATTGTAGACAGACCAGCAAGCTCTGTATGAACGTTGCTACGCGTCTCATTTCTCTGCTGTGAAAACGAGACATCTGAAAGACCCACTACGTAAAAATGTACGTCTTACGAATTAGTCCTAGGCTCAAAACCTTCCACTGTCTTGTCTGTACTGATTATAGCGCATTTCTCACTTCCCTTCAGGCCACATATGAGAGAAAATACTTCCAGAAAAACTTCCTCACACTTAAATTTATATTAGACGTTAAATTTCTTTTATTTAGCAAAGTCTTTCTTGCTGTTATCAGTCTGTATTTCATACCCTCGCTACTTTGGCCACTGTTAATTACTTTGCTGACCAAATACCTAAATTCGCCTCATTCCCCACTAATTCCCGAGCATCACCAGATTTAATTGAACCGCACTCTTTTACTTTTCCTGATATCAATCTAATAATCACTTTTTAAGACCAACTGGTCTTCCAAGCCGTTTGATGACAGAATTACAGTATCATCGGTAAGCTTTGAAGGAGAAACTTTTCCTCTCTGCACTTTAGCTTCCTTTTCAGACCTCTCTTCGTTTTCCTTTATCCCATGCTCAACGTACAGATGGAAATAACAGAGGATATGCTTCAATATTGTCTTACTTCCTTCTCAACTACTGCCTCCCTATCATGTTCTTCGAATGTAATTACAATAAAATGAGCACCCTTAGCTGCTTACAGGCGTGGACATACGTCAACGGGGACAGATGAAAATGTGTGCCCCGACCGGGACTCGAACCCGGGATCTACTGCTTACATGGCATACGCTCTATTCATCCGAGCCACCGAGGACACAGAGTATAGCGCGAGCAGGGATTGATCTCTAGCACGCCTCCCGCGAAACCCACATTCTCAACGTATTGTCCCGCACTACATTCGTAGTGCCCCCGCCCATTATACTCATTACTCGCGGCGCGCTGCCGATTCCCGTAAGAGTTCAGGCACTGTTTGTGCATTCGCACAGAAGAAGAAGATGGGCAAGTGGCGAGCATGACGGTTCCAATCCATGTGCGCCCATCCTCATCTACGTTTACCGTAATTTCCGTAAATCGTATACGGTTGCGGTCACAGTGGCACCTACGACTGTCGGGTTGGTGTGGCATGGCCAAACGTCGCTGCACTGCGTCCAATATGTCTGTTTTTTGGAAGGACGGATGCCACGACGAGCTTGCGCTGAGAGTTTGCGGCTTCTGCTATTAAAAGTATGTCGAATGCATGTGAATGAGCTACGGTATACCTGTCTAGAAAAATGTGGCGAGTACCATACACCCCCTCAGTTATTTGAACAACGAGACAAGTTTTACGAATGCACGAGAACCAAGAAAGAAACTTTCTGTTAAAAACTCGTGGTGACACTGAAAACCAATCTAACTATGGAAAACTCATTTGAAGTGAAGAGAGGTTAGTTCGTAATCATACAGTAACTTTATTCATTCTATTTAATACCTTTTTAAAAATGTTCTGTATTAGAGTCGCTATGGATCGCAAGAGATTCTCTCTGGCTGCCGGCGGCTATCTGAGTTGGTGAAGACAGTCTTGCTAGCGAGATGAAGGCAGAGCTCACCATCTGCAGCATCGTCGACAGGGCCGATTGCGGACCTTTGGTACAGAGCCTACTGGAGGATCTGAATCAGAGGCTCAGACGGTTATGCGACCGTGTAGACTGCAGATTCCTCGACTTGCGCCATAGGGTTGTGGGGTTTTGGGTTCCGCTAAATAGGTCAGGTGGCGGCTAAACACAGGAGGCGGCTATACGGGTAGCAGGGGCTGTGTGGCGTGGACTGGGCGGTTTTTTAGGTTAGACAGTCTCGGGAAAGGTCAAAAACGGCTCCAGTCTCAAAGGGTACAGGGCAAAGAATAGAGGAGAATCGACCAAGCAACAGTCGGTACTGTACTTGTAAATAGCAGCTGTGTTGGAAAAGTACGAGAGCTTCAAGCGCTGATAGAAAGCACTCAAGCTGAAATCGTTATAGGAACAGAAAGCTGGCTAAACCAGAAGGTAAATTCTGCCGAAATTTTTACAGAGGCGCAAACCGTGTTCAGAAAGGATAGATTAAATAAAGTAGGTGGTGGTGTGTGAGTCTGTTGGTAGCAGTTTATCTTGTAGTGAAGTTGAAATAGATAGTTCCTGCGAAGTACTATGGGTAGAGGTTCTACTCAACAGCCGTACTAAAATAATAATTGGCTCGTTCTACCGACCCCCCCCCCCCCCCGACTCAGATGATATAATAGCTGAACGGTTCAAAGAAAACTTTAATCTCATTACAAATAAGTACCCCACTCATACAGTTATAATTGGTGGAGACTTCAATCTACCCTCGATCTGTTGGCGAAAATACATGTTCAAAGCCGGTGGTAGACAGAAAACATCTTCCGAAATTGTACTAAATGCTTTCTCTGAGAATTACTTTGAACAGTTAGTTCATGAGCCCACACGAATTGTAAATGGTTGCGAAAACACACTTCACCTCTTAGCCACAAATAATCCTGACCTAATAGAGAGCGTCATGACGGATACAGGTATTAGTGAACACAAAGTCATTGCAGCTAGGCTCAAAACCATATCAACCAAAACCACAAAAAACGCGAAGTATATCTATTTAAAACAGCAGATAAAAATTCGTTTGATGTCTTTCTAAGAGAGGGTCTCCATTCCTTCCACGCTAATTATGTAAGTATATAAGAAACTATCAGCCTCGATTGCGGGAATGAAAACAACCTTTACCTAGGTTTCAGCCCAAATAATTGAGCCTTCTTCAGAAGATATACCTGAATCTATAATTAGTCTAAGCGGGCATGGTCTAGAAACGAAACTAAAACAACCTCATTTCTAAACCATGCCCTCTTAGACAAATTACAGATTCAGGTGTATCTTCTGAAGAAGGCTGAAACCTAGGTAAAGATTGGTTTCATTACCGCAATCGAGGCTGACAGTTTCTTATATGTTAGATTATCACGATTGCTGACTGTGCTGCAATGTTGAAAGTACAAAAATTATGTAAGTGTAGACCAGATACGGCTCAAATTCTATGAGACAGTATTTACAGCAACAGATAGATTCATACCGCGTAAGTTAATAAGAGGCGGGACTGATCCACCATGGTACACACAACACGTCAGAACAATGTTGCTGAACCAATGAAAAAAACATGCCAAATTCAGAAGAACGCAAAATCCCCAAGACTGGTTAAGTTTCACGGAAGGTCGAAATTTAGTGTGGACGTCAAGGCGAGATGCTTTTAATAGCTTCTACAATGAAACATTGTCTCAAAATATGGTAGAAAACCCAAAGAGATTCTGGTCATATGTGAAGTACACCAGTGGCAAAAAACAGTCAATACCGTCACTGCGCGATAGCGATGGAAATGTTACCGATGATGGTGCCACTAAAGCGGAGTTACTAAATACAGTTATAAGTAGCTCCTTCACGAAAGAAGACAAAGTAAATATTCCAGAATTCGAAACCAGAGCAGCTGCTAGCATGAGTGACATAAAAGTAGATATCTTAGGTGTTGCGAAACAACTCAAATCACTTAAGAATGTGAAGTCTTCCAGTCCAGATGGTACACCAATCAGGTTCCTTTCCAAGTATGCAGACACAATAGCACCATTCTTAAAAATCATATACAACCGCTCACTTGATGAAAGGTCTGTTCCCAAGGACTGGAAAGTGGCACAGGTCACACCAATATTCAAGAAAGGAAATAGGAGTAACCCATTGAATTACAGACCCATATCACTGACCTCAATTTGGAGTAGGAGTTTGGAGCATAAACTCCAACATTATGATTCACCTTTAAGAAAATGAATTATTGATACATAACCAACACGGATTCAGAAAATTTTGTTCTTGTGCAACACAGTTACCTCTTTATTCCCATGAAGTAATGAGTGCTGTAGACAAGGGATCTCAGATCGACTCCATATTCCTAGATTTCGAGAAGGCTTATGATACCGTTCCTCGCAAGTGACTATTAATCAAATTGCGTGTGGGAATTTAAGGAGATGGGACCTGGATAAACTGAAAGAACCAGAGGTTGTAGAGAGTTTCAGGGAGAGCATAAGGGAACAATTGACAGGAATGGGGGAAAGAAATACAGTAGAAGAGGAATGGGTAGCTTTGAGGGATGAAGTAGTGAAAGCAGCAGAGGATCAAATAGGTAAAAAGACGAGGGCTAGTAGAAATCCTTGGGTAACAGAAGAAATATTGAATTTAATTGATGAAAGGAGAAAATATAAAAATGCAGTAAATGAAGCAGGCAAAAAGGAATACAAACGTCTCAAAAATGAGATTGACAGGAAGTGCAAAATGGCTAAGCAGGGATGGCTAGAGGACAAATGTAAGAATGTAGAGGCTTTTCTCACTAGGGGTAAGATAGATACTGCCTACAGGAAAATTAAAGAGACCTTTGGAGATAAGAGAACCACTTGTATGAACATCAAGAGCTCAGATGCAAACCCAGTTCTAAGCAAAGAAGAGAAAGCAGAAAGGTGGAAGGAGTATATAGAGGGTCTATACAAGGGCGATGTACTTGAAGACAATATTATGGAAATGGAAGAGGATGTAGATGAAGATGAAATGGGAGATACGATACTGCGTGAAGAGTTTGACAGAGCATTGAAAGACCTGTGTCTAAACAAGGCCCCCGGAGTAGACAACATTCCATTGGAACTACTGACGGCCTTGGGAGAGCCAGTCCTGACAAAACTCTACCATCTGGTGAGCAAGATGTATGAAACAGGTGAAATACCCTCAGACTTCAAGAAGAATATAATAATTCCAATCCCAAAGAAAGCAGGTGTCGAAAGATGTGAAAATTACCGGACAATCAGTTTAATAAGCCACAGCTGCAAAATACTAACACGAATTCTTTACAGACGAATGGAAAAACTAGTAGAAGCCGGCCTCGGGGAAGATCAGTTTGGATTCCGTAGAAATACTGGAACACGTGAGGCAATACTGACCTTACGACGTATCTTAGAAGAAAGATTAAGGAAAGGCAAACCTACGTTTCTAGCATTTGTAGACTTAGAGAAAGCTTTTGA
Organism: Schistocerca nitens; assembly: GCF_023898315.1. Lineage (NCBI taxonomy): Eukaryota > Metazoa > Arthropoda > Insecta > Orthoptera > Acrididae > Schistocerca > Schistocerca nitens. The sequence continues at coordinate 69,243,077 of NC_064617.1, forward strand.
CAATGTTGACTGGAATACTCTCTTTCAAATTCTAAAGGTGGCAGGGGTAAAATACAGGGAGCGAAAGGCTATTTACAATTTGTACAGAAACCAGATGGCAGTTATAAGAGTCGAGGGACATGAAAGGGAAGCAGCGGTTGGGAAGGGTGTGAGACAGGGTTGTAGCCTCTCCCCGATGTTATTCAATCTGTATATTGAGCAAGCAGTAAAGGAAACAAAAGAAAAATTCGGAGTAGGTATTAAAATCCATGGAGAAGAAATAAAAACGTTGAGGTTCGCCGATGACATTGTAATTCTGTCAGAGACAGCAAAGGACTTGGAAGAGCAGTTGAACGGAATGGATGGTGTCTTGAAGGGAGGATATAAGATGAACATCAATAAAAGCAAAACGAGGATAATGGAATGTAGTCGAATTAAGTCGGGTGATGTTGAGGGTATTAGATTAGGAAATGAGACACTTAAAGTAGTAAAGGAGTTTTGCTATTTGGGGAGCAAAATAACTGATGATGGTCGAAGTAGAGAGGATATAAAATGTAGACTGGCAATGGCAAGGAAAGCGTTTCTGAAGAAGAGAAATTTGTTGACATCGAGTATAGATTTAAGTGTCAGGAAGTCATTTCTGAAAGTATTTGTATGGAGTGTAGCCATGTATGGAAGTGAAACATGGACGGTAAATAGTTTGGACAAGAAGAGAATAGAAGCTTTCGAAATGTGGTGCTACAGAAGAATGCTGAAGATAAGGTGGGTAGATCACGTAACTAATGAGGAGGTATTGAATAGGATTGGGGAGAAGAGAAGTTTGTGGCACAACTTGACCAGAAGAAGGGATCGGTTGGTAGGACATGTTCTGAGGCATCAAGGGATCACCAATTTAGTATTGGAGGGCAGCGTGGAGGGTAAAAATCGTAGGGGGAGACCAAGAGATGAGTACACTAAGCAGATTCAGAAGGATGTAGGTTGCAGTAGGTACTGGGAGATGAAGAAGCTTGCACAGGATAGAGTAGCATGGAGAGCTGCATCAAACCAGTCTCAGGACTGAAGACCACAACAACAACAACATCATGGAGTACCGTCTCAGTTGTGTGACTGGATTCATTATTTCCTCTCAGAGAGGTCACAGTTTGTAGTGATAGACGATAAATCATCGAGTAGAACAGAAGTGATATTAGGCGTTCGGCAAGGGAGTGTCATAGGCCCTCTGCTGTTCCTGATTTACATAAATCATCTAGGTGGTAATTTGAGCAGCCCCTTCGATTGTTTGCAGATGACACTATAATTTACCGTCTAGTAAAATCATCAGACGATCAATTTCAATTACAAAATGATCTAGAGAGAATTTGTGTATGGTGCGAAAAGTGGAAATTGGCACTAAACAAAAGTGCGAGGTTATCCATATGGGTACTAAATGAAATCCGATAAATTTTGGGTATACGATAAATCGCACAAATGTAAGGGCTGTCAATTCGATTAAATACCTAGGAATTACAAGCAACTTGAATTGGAAAGACCACATAAATAATATTGTGGGGAAGGCGAAACAAAGACTGCGCTTTGTTGGCAGAACACATAGAAAATGCGACAAACCCTCTAAAGAGACAGCCTACATTACACTTGTCCGTCCTCTGCTGTAATACTGCTGCGCGGTGTGGGATCCTTACCAGGAGGACATCGAAAAGTGCGAAGAAGAACAGCTCGTTTCGTGTTATCTCGCAATAGGGGGAGTGTGTCACTGATATGATACCCGAGTTGTGGTGGCAGTCACTGAAATAAAGGCGGTTTTCTTTGCGGCGAGATCTCTTTACTAAATTTCAATCACCAACTTTCTCTTCCGAATGAGAAAATATTTTGTTGACACCAATCTACGTAGGGAGAAATGATCATCATAATAAAATAAGAGAAATCAGAGCTCTAACGGAAAATTTAGGTGTTCCTTTTTCCCCCACACGCCATTCGAGGGTGGAATAGTAGAGAAGTAGTATGAAAATGGTTCGATGAACCCTCTGCCAGGCACTTAAGTGTGAATTGCGCAGTAACCATGTTGATGTAGATTTACTCATGCAGAGTATGTCTGACGCTACTCTAAGGGATGGCTTTGGAATAACCCATTGCCCTATTAGTGGCAGGGTTTGCGACTAGAACTATTACTAACGTTGCCCAGGGCACGCCTGATCGTGTGAAAGCTTATTTTGAATAATATTCCAGGTACAACCTTCGTGAAGGTTCCTTTCTCGTATGTGATTAATCTCTGTGTGCATGTTATTAATGCTCTACCAGTACTGTAGCAACTTCATGCCCCGAGTACGTAACATAAAATAAATTAAATCTCATATTAACCCAGGTGCCTTTGATTGTGGCACAATACACAATCATTAACCTGGCTCCAGGGAGGTAGGGTGCCCTTCCCTATTCCTACACTGGGGTAATTCCTGTCTGGCGCGTCCACGTCGCGGGGGTGGGCATCCTACACTTCAGTAGGCCGGAGTGCTAGGATGGACGAGTTCAGGCAGGGATCCAATCCCGTGGGGTATAACACGGAACCCATGCCCAGGGTTACGTGTGAAGACCTTAATGGCAGCGACGGCGGAGAAGGAAGACTTCGGAACGGCGTAGCTGGTAGATGAGGCAACCCTCCTTTCTGGGGATTAAATGAGAAGGGAACCACTGCCTTGTGGTGGAGGAGAAACTCCAAAGGCTAAGGGAGACAACCCCAACAGAAAATCCTTCCTTGCGTTAGGCCTAGCAAGCCAGTAGGAAAGTCTTCATATATTGCTTTCAAAATACAGACGAGCCTCGGAACGAACCACTCAGGATTTGATCCCACTGCTTCAAGTACTGGTGCAAATGATGGGAGACCTGATATTCATCAGTACAAGATGATGAAACCAACTGGACTAAAAAATAACCTAAATATTGGCACCCTAAATATGTTAACCCTAAATGGAAAAATGGAAGAAATGACAGCTGTACTAACAGAGAGGAAGTTAGATATATTGGGATTAAGCGAAACAAAGTGGAAGGGAAAAGGTGAGAAGAATTTGAGAGGAGGAGGAAAACTGTACTGGAGTGGGAATAACAGGTCTGGAAGAAATGGTGTGGCAGTGATGGTGAATAAGAATGTACAAAGCTGTATTGAAAATGTGTGATACATATCAGACAGGATCATAATCTTAAACCTGGGATTCCAAAAAGAAACACTAAAAGTAATCCAGATTTATGCACCTCAAGCGGGATGTAGCGAAGAAGAGAAGATGGACTTTGAAAATGTGTTAGAAAACCATATAGAAAGTGCTAATATAGTGATGGGAGATTTTAATGAACAGGTAGGCAAAGACAGGAAGGGATTTGAGCAAGTATTGGGATGTTTTGGATATGGAGGCAGAAATGAAGAAGGGGAAAGACTCCTGGATTTGTGCCAGAGGAATGGAATGAAAATAGCAAACATCTAGTTTATGAAGAGGGAAAGTCATGTTATCACCAGATACAGCTGAGATGGAAGAACCAAGAGTGTAATTGATTATATTCTAGTAGATAGGGAATGGGGAGAGAAAGTAACAAATGTGAAGGTAATTCCAAGTGTGAGTGCGGATGGAGACCCTAGATTACTGGTGGGACAATGGAAAGTGAATCAGTGTGTGAAAAACAGAAAACAGAAGAAAGTGATGAGGATACTGGATTGGAAACTGAAGGACAGTGAATGTGCTGAGAAGTACAGAGAATTAATCACACAAAATTTTCCAAAAGAAGTTTTCTGCGATGTAGAAAAAGAATGTAGTTTATTCAAAGACACTTTAGTCGAAGCAGCACAAAAAGTATGTGGCAGAACATCTTGAAAGGAAAAAAATAAGGCAAGTTGGTGGGATGATACCACAATCCAAGCAGTTAGAAGAAAAAAAATGGAGCATGGAGAAAGTGGTGGAAAACTAAAAATGACGAAGACCATAAAAGATATACAGAGGAAAAGAAGACGTGCAAAGAAATAGTGGAAACAGCAAAGAAAAAGGCATGGGAAGAGTTTACAAAAAAACTTGAAAAAATGTTCTATAAAATGATGAAAAATAAAAGGAAGGCTTCTGAAGTACCAGTAAAGATGGAAACAGAGGACGGTACCATTATTGAAGATCCAGGGAATATAAAAGATCTCTGGAAAGAACATTTCGAGAAGCTGTTAAACGCTGAGGAGCAGGTACATGAGGAAACAACAAATAATGGAGGAATTGAGAGAAGTTGGGAAGCAGAATTAGGACAAATTACACGGGAAGAAATGGAAAAAGCTGTGAAGAAGATGAATGGGGGGAAGGCCCGAGGACCTGATGAATTATCAGTGGACATAAGAGCAGCAGGTCCAGTGGGAATGCAGTGGCTGTATAGAGTACTATCAAGCGTGTGGAGAAATAGTACAATACCTGACGACTGGAGAACAGGAGACATTGTTCCCATCTTCAAGAAAGGCAATAAAAGACTTTGTAAAAACTACAGAGGAATAACCCTCATGAGTCATACAGCCAAGATTTTTGAAAGAATTTTACTAAATCGAATAAGTGAAAAGATAGAAAAGGAGCTGAGTGAAGAACAGTATTGGTTTAGAAAGGAAGAAGCACGATCGACCTGATATTTTCTATCCGTTGGGAGTATAACAAAAGGGTGATAATGGTTTTTATAGACATAGAAAAGGCATATGACTCAGTTGACAGGGAAAGACTCTGGGAAGAAATGAAGTAGATAGATATAGAAGATGGATACATTAATATTATAAAGACAGTGTACAGAGGACACAATTTTAGAATTAGAACACTATTGGGGAACTCTGAATACTTCGAAATAAGACAAGGACTTAAGCAATGAAGTCCTCTATCTCCTGCACTTTTTAATGTTGTGATGGAGGGAATGAATAGGACAGTTAAAGATATAGTAAAAGAAAAAGACAAAAAGACTATTTTTGCAGATGATATGGTAATATGGGGTGATAAAGAGGTAGATGTACAGTTACGGCTTGATGCTTGGAAGGAAATAATGAAAAGGTATGGATTAAAAATAAATAAAGATAAGAGTGAAGTAATGGTATTTGGAAGAGAGAAAGGGATCAACGGAAATATTACCTTGAATGGAGAACCCCTCAAAGTTGTAGAAAGTTTCACTTATTTAGGGAGTGAAATATCTAGGGATGGAAGAATAACTTACGAAATTAATAGGAGGTTTCAGAAGGGAGGCAATTTCTACCAAACAATAAAACACATGATTTGGAATAATGAAGTTTCAGAAAGAGCGAAACTCCTTATGTATAAGAATTATTACATCCCTATTGTCACCTATGGTGGAGAAACATGGACAATGACAGAAAGGGACTGGAGCAGACTGCAAGCAGGGGAAATGAAATTTCTCAGAGCAGTTAAGGGAAAAACAAGAATGGACAGGGTAAGGAATGTAGACATTAAAAAGGACCTTAAACAAGAAAGTATGAGAGAAGAAATTGAAAGAAAGAGATTAAGATAGTATGGGCATGTTAAGAGGATGCATGGGCAGAGACTCCCCAAAATTATGAAAGAACTAAAGATGGATGGCAAAAGACCTAGAGGGCGCCCTAAAACACGGTGGAAAATGGGAGTGAGAATATCTGTAGAAAGGAGAGGTATGACATGGCAACACGTGGAGGAAGAAAAGTGGTGGGAGGACCGAGCCAAATGGAGAGGACTCATCAGCACCCAGACCCGGCAGTAGCTGGAGCGGGATTGGTACCATGTGTATCTGCCTACGGGGGTCATGCTGGACATCTCCCGTATGCTGGTGCGATCTGTTCGTGCGTATTTCCCATGATGTGGAGAAAGGAGTTCTAACATGAAAATAAAGCGTTTCCAGATCCATGTTCATGTAACAATTTGTTTGTCTACGTGTGAAGGATATGTCTGGCCTTACGTTTTTGTTACACGATGTGTAATCTGTGGTGTCCAATAAAATAGCGATTTTACACCATATGTTTCGAGACATTTCTGTTATACGTGTCATCCTGAGGATGCCATAAGCTGCTTTGCTGAACTGAACTACTTAACTTCTCACACTCTAGGTTCTTCGTGTAGGGCCGTCCCCATTTCGATCGAAGTAAACTAACTTATCTGATAAGTTTCCTTTAATTTACGTCTATGGTCACAAACTTTTAGTTAACAGATTACCGGTTTCGGACTTTATGACTTTGTTTTTATGAAACACATCTGATGATGGTCCTGAAGACCGAAACCGGTAATCTTAACTAAAATTTTGTGACCATAGACGCAAATTAAAGGAAACTTATTACATATACGGGTCACTTTTTTTCAGCGACAATGTCGCAGCTTGTGTAACTTATCTGAATTCCGCTGTCCGAAGTCGGTATGTTCGGACGCTGGGGTCGGTTGCACAGGTCGCTCTCTTACTAACTTTAAAAAAATCTTTTTGCCATCGCGGCAGATGTCTGTCATCGGTATCCCCATATGTTTGTGCCACAGCTTAAAGGGAATGGAGGGATGGTTCTTATGAAAGGACGCAGTCGACTTCCATCCCCATTCTTCCTCAATCCGTGTTTGTGCTCCGTGACCTCTGTCGACCGGATGTTGAACCCTGATTCTGCCTTCCTTCTTGTCGTTGGTGCACCGCGGTGGAGTATCACGACAGGGGCCGGCCAAGTGTCCAGGTCAGGCCGGAGTAATGAGCAAGGAAAGAGCACAACTGAAATCTCTTACCCTCTCTTTGATGAAGTATCTGTTCCTTCTGTATCATAAACCAATTAATATTTTTTTTACCTATTCAGTTAATGATATACACTGGTAGAAACTAAAACTCCACCTTGATCGAACGGTACCAAACATAGCCGGGTATTTCCATACCTGTGGGACACGTTGATTGAAATGTTATTCTTGCGTGAATTTATTTTGAGCGGTTTCGATACAGAAAAAAAATAGCATCCCTACAAATGAAGAATAGTGCAAGTACACAATGGCTATCCGCATTTAACAGAAAGCAGAAGGTAATTCTCCGCAATATTGAGAGTGGTAGTGATGTTCAGTCCGAATGGGGCACTGGTAAGTGGGGTGTTCCCCAAGGGTCGGTGCTGGGGCCACTGCTGTTTCTTATTTATGTAAATAATATGCCTTCTAGTATTACAGGTGATTCAAAAATATTTCTGTTTGCTGATGACACCAGCTTGATAGTGAAGGATCTTGTGTGTAATATTGAAACAGTAACAAATAATTTAGTTCATGAAATGAGTTCGTGGCTTGTGGAAAATAATTTGATGCTAAATCACAGAAAGACTCAGTTTTTACAATTTCTAACTCACAATTCAACAAGAACCGATATTTTGATCATACAGAATGGGCATATTATAAGCGAGGCAGAACAATTCAAGTTTCTAGGCGTTCGGATAGATAGTAAGCTATTGTGGAAAGCCCATGTCCAGGATCTTGTTCAGAAACTAAATGCTGCTTTATTTACCATTAGAACAGTATCTGAAATAAGTGACACTTCAACACGAAAAGGATTGGTTCGTTTATTAGTTTCTAGACAACCTCACCGGCATAAAAATTAATCACCTCAGTGTGCACGCACAGATGAATTGTTAAGCTTTTACAAATGGCGCAGCGATAAATTCACGTGCTCAACCGCGTGCACTGCTCTACGTGGGCATAAGGCAGTAGCCGTCAGTGATACATGTGTTTTTCAAGCGGACATTGTACGTAAACATGGGTAAGAGTTAGGACGCCACACAGTGGCAGTCATCTGTGCCCATGGCGCAAATCCAGCTGGATACGCAGAAGTGAATTTGAAGACGGTATGTCGTTTGATATTTTATTTTAGCATATAAGCCTAAATCGGCTTTATTGCTTTCATCAGTACATCTGCAAACAATAGCATTTATTAATAATTTAAATAATATAATTTATATAGCTTTTTATATTTCGTGTTGTATTCACGTCCTGACGTAGATGGACATATGTCAACGTTGAGTACACCATTGCTGTCTGTAGAGTTGGATGTAATTTTTTTGAGCAACGTTTAAAAGTTTTTCCATAATTTGCTGTTGCACGTATATTATAATACTTTTTTACTATTTGACAGTTGTAGACATTCAAGTTGGGCAGCTAGCTGTTTACTTAAAGATTTATGTAAGTTGTTGGGGTTGTGTATCTATGGAACTTATTTTTGTGTGTGTGTGTGTGTGTGTGTGTGTGTGTGTGTGTGTGTGTGTGATCTATGGTATTTTGGTAATCCGTTATCCCTGTACAAAATTTCAATATAATTTTTTAAACTGCGTGTGCTTGAAATCGGTTTGTTTATTTCGTTTCAGTATATTGTAGGGATAATCCTTGATGTGTATATGTATTTCAGATTCCCCAAAATATTCATGACTGGACTTTTGGGATTGTGTACAGGATTTGTAGTGCTTTTTCAATATTGTTCAGTTCGTGTTTTTCGTTTTTGAGTAAAGAAGGTGGACCGGTCATTTGTTTCTCTACTGTGTTCCCTGAATCTAACTATGAAAATTCTTCCCATCTGTCCTACATAAAATTTTGTAGATTCCAGTGTTTCGGGAGTATGGCTTTTCCTCAACGTAGTTTTTTGCTAATAATATTTATTTTGGCGTTACGCGGTGGGCTGTTCAACGTGGCTACAAGCAGTGGTGTAGAACACGCGGCCACGAACAACGTCAGGATGTGGTCGGAAAAGATCCCGCCAGAAGCACCAGATACTCATTTCACGCCTTGTAAATCAAAATCGCTTCCAAACCCGACAGGAATTGCTGCAGGCATTGAATGGAGGTCCAGCCCAACGTGTTACTGAGAGAACATTGCGATGAGAACTGCATGCAATGAACATCTGAAATCTATCACCTCATAAGAGGCCATTGCTCACTCAGGCATATAAAGACAACAAAGTTCATACGGCTGGAAGAGTATGTGACATTTATGAACAGTCCCCCACCGTATTACATCTCGACAGGTCAGCAAAATCACCCGATAGAACCTCAGTGGGGTATGTTTGAACATCGGGTGGAACGCCAGCATCAGCATTCCCGAAATTTGGTGGAATTGTGCGATCAAATCCTCAGCGTGTGGCTAAACCTGAATGTGACGAACCTACACAACCTTGTGGTTTCATTTCCTAGGCGCTCATCAAGTCCAGGGCCGAAATTAGACGGCATTAAATGATGTTTCTAGGGTGACTTTTGTGCTGTGAGCTTAGTTACCCGAAAATTATAGTGTTCTGAGATCGAATTTGAATACTAAACTGAGCTATGAGTACGGAAAGACATCTTGCTCACGAGAACCATATCTCTAACAGATTAGTTGTGAGTGCAGGTCGTGAATCGCTCCTCGAGTGATCAGTCGGCTAAGCACGGCCCGCGGTACGCACGGTTCGGAATTGGAGTCGGTCTGGCACACAATTTGCCACAACGTTTCAGACTAACAACACTAAAGTACCGCCCAAGACGTGTCATCGTCTCGCATCGTGTACAATGTCTATGCTATAGCCTGGATTCTGTGAAAGAAAATTTTCTGACAAGCTCGCTCAGTAGCGTTGCATGGCTGTGTCGTATTTCTGAGCTCTGCCGTATAGATTAAGTACTTGTTTGCGTTCACTGCATGATTTTTCACGTCAAAGATTTATTACGTGCCCTTTCGTTCACTCCAGTCTTTACTTTTTCGGTACCAGGTACAATTTATTGACGAGAATGAATGAATGAATATTAGGTTTTAACATCCCGTCGACAAGGTTATTGCAGACGGAGGCGCGGACGGCAAGAAAAAAGTAAAACAACTACAAAGTACGTTATCTCATACGAGTTGGAGACGCGCCAAACATTTTGTTGACTTGCTTTTGTTATGAACGTAATTACTTCACCTCCCACAAGTTATCTTCAAAGTGGCACCCGCAATAAATCATACTCAGTACACCAATGGCCCGGTGTAGCTGTGCCAACATGTTTGTCGAGCTCAGCCGGAGCAGTATGGTTGGTTAGTTAACACCACACTGAAAGCTGTAAGCGAGTGTCTCATTTGTAGAAGCAGCTGAGATCGCTTGAACTATGACCCTGGCATCATTTGGGATCACAGCAAGAAGTGATCATTAGAGAACATTTTTGTTGACTGGTGCTACTGGGATTTTATTTGTTACAAAAATGTAGTATTCAGAGGAGAGAACTAGCATTCGACACAACACAGCACTCAATATACACTGAAGTGCCAAAGAAACTGTTATAGACATGCGTATTCGAGTACACAGATATGTAAACAGGCAGAATACGCGACATCACCGCGGCCGGAAAAAGATCCTGCAAGAACGCGACCAAAGACGACTGAAGAGAAGCGTTCAACGTGACAGAAGTGCAAACCTTTCGCAAATTGCTGCAGATTTCAATGCTAGGCCATCAAACAAGTGTCAGGGTGCGAACCATTCAAGGAAACATCATCGATATGGGCTTTCGGAGCCAAAGGCCCATTCGCGTACCCTTGATGACTGCACGAGACAAAGTTTTACGCCTTGCCTGGGCCCGTCAACACCAACATCGGACTGTTGATGACTGGGAACCTGTTGCCTGGACGGACGAGTCTCGCTTCAAATTGTATCGGGCGGATGAACGTGTATGGGTTTGGAGACAACCTCATGAACCCACGGACCTTGCATGTCAGTAGGTGACTATTCAAGCTGGTGGAGACTAATGGTGTGAGGCGTGTGCAGTTGGAGTGATATAGGACCCCGGTACGTCTAGATACGACTGACAGGTGACACGTGCGTAAGCTTCCTGTCTGATCACTTGCATCCATTCGTGTCCACTGTGCAATCCGACGGACTTGGGGGTCACACTGTGTTGCTGGAATTGCACCACACGTCCAGAATTGCTACACAGTGGCTCCAGGAACACTCTTCTGAGTTTGAACACTTACGCTGGCCAGCAGACCCCCCCCCCCCCCCCCCAGACATGAACATTAATGAGCATATCTGGGATGCCTTGCGGCGTGCTGTTCGGAAGACATCTCCACCCCCTCGTACTCTTACGAATTTACGGACAGTCCTGCAGGATTCATGGCGTCAATTCTCTCCAGCATCACTTGAGACAGTCTATTCCATGCCATGTCGTTTTGCGGCACTTCTGCGTGCTCGCGGGATCCCTAGACGATATTAGGCAGGCGTACCAGTTTCTTTCGCACTTCGGTGTATGTAAGAGTCTGGGACAGAGGTGACGTAACTGAACTTTACGACTTTCGAGGTGCTAACTAATTTTCTAATCTGTGAAATCTGCGTTAGTGATCCCTTAAACAGGGAACTATACTGTTAACTTATTATTACTACACTTCTGCCCAACTGTTTCCAGTCAGAATAACTACAGTGACCGATTAACGTATTGCAAAACTTATTTTTCCCTAACAATTCTAAAGCTGCTTCTCTCGCAGTACAAAAGATCGTAATTTATCAAGCGGTAAGAGATATTTCAACTAACAGAGAAAGTGGCGAACGAGTGAATGTACGTTCAGGAATTTTATTTGGTGGCCAGACAGGCCCATTCTTAAAAATACACTGCCTCTGTCCCGTCTACCAACGATGTCTAAATCCATGACAAATTAGTCTCCTACGACTCACAGGGGATGGATTTCTATCAAACAGTACCACCTACTGAATAAATGCTTTGCGTGGCAAGAACTCCGTGCGGTATTTGTTCAAGAATATCGCCAGGGAGCATTAAGTTCGCATAGCACCACGTATTATCGACGTTGTTCACAGATATTTACTACATGTAGCTACGGTAACTTTTTAACGTTAGTCCTCCACACATCCGTTAACCAGCCGTCAATACCAACGAGCAACCTTTATAAACGCATTAGCAACCCAACATCGACAGAAACCGAGAGACTAAGTCCAAATAGCTACGGTTGAGGAAGCCAGGCCTTTTACTGTTGCAGCCGTTCGCATGTCATCTCCCGCAGGACAGAGTGGGGTACCTGCAGGTGGCACTATGAATTTTGTTACGTCACTTCCTGCTATTTCAGGTTTAGGAACCACCTCGTCGCTTGAGAAACAAGTTCTGCGACGTGTCACGTAAAGTGGACCCAATAGGAAGGAAGAACGATCCGTACGTCACAAGCAGAAAGCCTGAGGGCTGCAGAAAGTAAGACACCATAATGTACTTGTTCAGTACAACCCCATATTCTGAGAGTGTATTTTACCCTTTGCACTCCCCTTGAAAATATGCTATTTCTAAGCACCATCTTGCTGACTGTCTGAAACGAATCATTACTGGTACGATTTGCTGTAATAAAGCGAGGAGCAACGTCATATTGGTCATTAAAGAAATTTCGTATTTAGTTTTTATCGCGTCATAATTCGCGTGTTGTAAAAGCAAGTCGTTTTAAGGCAACGGCACATTGAAGATTCATTAAAAACTTGTTCTTATTAGGATTAATTACAATTAAATGTAAATTAATAGCATTTCGGCGACTAAAGACTGTAACGTAAAATACAAAGTTGCTCTTAACGAAGCTACAGCATAGAACAGTGAGTAAAAGCACTATGTTAAGGGACAGAGTTTAGGTCGTTTAGGGTTAAAGTCTTTTTTCACCTTCGCGTTTTTCAAATGGTTGTGGGTCTTTCTTTCGAGCTCAGTAGAAATGATTTCTGTAATACGTTACGTTGTCTAACTAAGTGCCTTCTCGCCAGGAGCGACTTTGTTCGATTTGATGAACATTTATAAGCTGATGTCCTTCTGACTGGTTATTTATCTTTCCTTTTTGTCTATTTACACGTTCACAGATATTTAAGTTTTTATTTACGAACACCAGAAACAGAACATGACTAGCATATGGACACGAGAGGAAATGCGCATTTTAACACAGCTAACGTAGAAATTTGATGCACGTCCGACAACGGTTGACAGCACAAAACCGCGTTAACGGAATCGTCCCGTATGCCGACGGCGCTGTGCCTCGTGACGTTTGATATCCCGTATGCGTGCACGGCAACGTTAGCTGCCTCGTTTCCGAGTGCCGACGGCTTTAGGCTGGTGCCATATAGCGGTTGGCCGACACGCGGAACGTTCCACCTGCGAAGTGTTTAAGGCCATTCACGTGTCACTATTGCAACGACGATCGTGAGTACCTCGAATCGGGGAAAATAGCGCAGCCGCCAGTCAACCGCAGCGAGTTGACAGGGGTCCTCGACTACCACTGTACGGTGGCAGGTCAGGAGCACTAGGGCATAGTATGTCACTCGCCACTTTAATGTTGGCCAACAGTCTGCGACTATGCCTCCGTCCAGATCCTGCGTCTCGCTAGGCGCTACCCGAGCCACCGCCTAACAGCGTGTACAGTACCTCTCCTCAACGCAGCGGAGAGAGATTAGCACGGGCGCATCACCACTGGGCGTTTTGAGCATGATGGAACCAGAAGCTGGGCTACAGACTGGCAGGTACACGCGGCACTGCAGGGCACGAGTGCGTCGAAAACTACACGATGCGATGGATACACTGCCTTCTGACGTGCATCTGTTTGTTAACTTACAGACACTCACGAGGACGGTGGTTCAAATCCCCGTCCGGTCCCTCAGTTTTATGTTTTTTGTTTCTCTATGCTGCTTACGGCAAATTCTGGGATGGTTCCTATGAAAAAGGTACGGTAATTTGCTACCCCCACAATTCCAAAAATCAGAGCTTGTCCACAGTCTCTAACGACCTTGTCCTTTAAGAGACGTTAAAATCGTTTTTTCTTCACTCAAAGTAACCTTTACGAGGAGCTGAAAATTTTCATTCACAACAAAAAACATGAACACAATAAATGGAAAATTTGATACAGTGGCTTCTTTTAGAGTTTTACAGGCATACTAGATGTAGCATTATAACTCTGCCATCTACTTCTTGCATCAGTTATAAATAAATACAAAATCCCAAAGCACGGGAGAAACAGTCTTCATACTACGTCTGCAAGATTTTTCTTCAAGTTCCTGTCATATTTTGCAATTCATGCTTTTAACATGATGTTGCAAAGAAAGAAATAATCTGGTAATATATATCTGATCCACAATGTAAATTAGCTACGAATGATCTCTGAAGCAAAGTACCATATTTTAACAACGCTACAAACTTTGGGGTCTTTATATTAGTGGTTCGTGTTTCTATGAGAAAAATCAAATCAAAAATTTTCATTTATGCTTAACTCTTGGTTCTGTTCACTGGAACAGATAAGCAGCTTCATTACCATTTTAAATGTATAATCGTAGTGCCACTTGATAAAAGTGCCTGTTATACTTTTTCTAGCCAAATAAAACTAGCTGCATCCAGCTGGTACACATGTAACAAGATGTTGTTGTCCTCCTGATGGTGTGAGTATAAACTCTCGAAATGCGTCGTGGGAGAAAAAAGTGACTGACACAGTTAAATTGTTTTATTTGAACTTTGCTTAATCTGTGATTTCAGCAATAAAACCTATCGCTTCCATTATTGAACAGAGTGGACAGTTTCCTTCGTAGTTTCCACATCTAATACGGTTTTACTACTCCAGAATGTTCGTGTGCTCTCTGTAAGGAAAAAAGAGCCTGGGCGCAAATTTAATGCATGTGTGCACATTGAGTAACCTTTGTAATACATCCAGTCCTTAACTTTTTCCTTCTCAGCATCACTAATGTCCTTCGACTGAAGTGTTTCCACTTTTCGCGAAGTATACGTTATGTGTGCTGAATTTAAAGATGTATTCCACTTGTCAATAACTTTAATTTTGTATCGGTGCTTTCACCGCTTGCAGTTTAAATCACAATTAAAATAAAGTTTTCGGCAAAACTTTGTCCGAAACACAAATATTAAGACAGTGAGTGCAAAGATTAGGCGAGGCTTTATGACAGGGAGCCATCAAGTTCGTACGTCAGCGTTAAGATAACGTTGCCACTACATGACTCACAGGAACTCGTCAAGCTGAGAACTTACTTCTGTCAATCTCTTAAATCCAATGTAACTGTCTACGCATGGTCGTCGTTACATCAATCTCAGATAACTCATTAGTCTGACGTGTGTCATTCACACTGAATCTACGAAGGTGGTTGTCACTTTAGAATAGGTATTTGTGTGCTCCATCATTCTGAGCAAATCCGAATATTATGGTATAAGAAGCAAATCATTATGCATACGGATACTGAATCACATTTTGTCTGCTAACAAATAGCCGTCAGAAGGCAGTAGCCTGAAAGAGTCTTATAGGTAACGAGATGACCGTTGCACACCGATCCCTATTGATTTTCTCCATACGATTTGAAGGTCAGTGTTATCTTTCTAGATTACAATACTTTCGAGAAATGCTACCTACAAAATATTTGTACTGAACTCACGAATTCCCCGGAAGCTCAGTACGTAGTGTAATCTGATTGTGATGGCAGTCACTAGTTCGAATCTCGCTACTAGCACTGTTTTTTTTTTTTGCTTTTTCAATTCCTTACCAAATGCAAAAGTTAAGGAAACATGGAATCATTTTTCAATGAGATCATCATCTTTCTAGTTTTAATTCCTGAGCGTATCCAAGCAAAATTCCATACAGCCATGTGAAACGCATTTTCGATAAACGAAAAATTATATCAATAATACTGCTCAATCTCCGCAGAATATAAAATTCATTTTTATTTCATGTTTCGCATTTTTGCACCAAATTTTGACTTATTGTGAATACTCATTTTCAAGCTATCAGTAATTAAAAATATTTTATTCATTTGAAATGAATGGTTCCAAACTTGTTAATTAACACTTCAATTTGTTAATAAATATGGACTTGAAGTAAACGAATAGACACATTCGACCCAGCGACTTAATCATCACAATTGGGTTACGCTACGCGCCGAGCTACCGACGAATTCGTTAATTAACTACAAATGGGTAATTCCATGTCAATTCAACGCACTACTCAACTCAACCCATGCAGATTTGTTTCAAATTTCATGCATTCAGTTATCCAGATGAGATATAAAACACTATCACTTTGCAAAGATTTACAACAACTGATGAAAATTACAGGTCTGTCAACATAGATAGCTATAATAATTCTGGTTCTACTCTATATACACCAATAAAACTTATCACTGAAAAGCTAAGGGGTGGCGCTTTGCACTGCTAGACAACGTGGTTCTCACTCAACGTCTCTGACCCTCAGTTTTGACCGTGAATATCTCAGAACACATCAGCTTCAATTCTCTTGGGGAAAGATGTTTTATTGCTCCAATATGTTACTATAAAAATGGTAAATATCAAGATGGCACAGCAAAGAAATCGTGTCCAAAAATTTATATTGTCTACATCACTACAATAACAATATGCATAAGCAGCTATGCATCTAGTTTTTTCCGGAACAGCGTACAATAGCAGTCATTATAATTCTGAAAAATTTAGTGAACATTTGTTCATCTGTAAAGCAAAGTTATTACATTTTGGATGGATGTGCTGTCCAATGCAAGCACAGAAATAATTTCACGACTGTATTATCAGGAAGGTTACACCAGAATGTCATTGTTTTGGTACAGCACATGCTGAAGGACCTTGTGACGGGGTGGTAGGGATTATAACGAGCTTAGCAACACCAGCCAGCCCA
The DNA here is from genome assembly GCF_023898315.1 of Schistocerca nitens. NCBI lineage: Eukaryota > Metazoa > Arthropoda > Insecta > Orthoptera > Acrididae > Schistocerca > Schistocerca nitens. The sequence goes on from NC_064617.1 coordinate 69,259,657, forward strand.
CGCGATCTCCTGAAAAACCATATTTTGACACTACAACAGTTGTTTGGGTGGTGCAGTGTTAAAAATTCCTCTATCTATCTTCAACTATACATTAGCTTCTACGCATGGTTAAGACAATGCAACGCTGAAAGAACGTTTCAATAATATATGTAAGATACCTGTTACCTATTAACAAAGGTATAGTAAAAACAAAGATATTCTGCTTCTTAGTGAGCAGAGAACAGTCAGTAATTTGCTATGAAGCATAAAATGCTGTTAGCAGACATACATGTTTTATTGTCAATATGTGTTACAGTCATTGGTGGGCTGCACATGACTCGGAAACTTGAAAAAGCATGAGGTATAGGGCAGCTCTTTCATCCACATGAATCATCTTCATTTCTGTTTGAGAAATTGTGAATTCTCACGAGACTGGATCCAGTGACAGCAACTGGAAGGACATACACACTCACTGCACCATACCTGGTGAATATTAACGATTTGAGACTTGTGAAACGAGATGTACCCACTTTTTATTGGATTTTCATTGAAGATACACTGTAAAGGATTCGTAATACCACTACAATAAAATGAAACGTTATTTCGTACAATATTACTTACTAATTTTATTTCTTAGTAATTTATGTTTCGTAATCTTTCATTTTGATAGTGTACTCATGGTGACAAATTTTTGGGCATGACTCCTTTGCGGTGCCATCTCGATATTTACCATGTTCTAGCCCCATACTGGAGCAATACAACATATTTTTTCCACAGAAGGTTTGGAGGCGGTGTGTTTTTGAGGTACTCCCAGTCAAAGACGAAGATCAATGATCTTGAAAGTGAAAATTCTTATAAATCCATCGTGTTGTGTGTCAATGTTAGGTCCTACTCATTAGCTTTTAAATGGGACAAGTTTCACTGCTGTGTCTCTACTAGAACCAAAATTACAATAATACGTAGAGACAGACGCATGTAAATCACTGTGTCCGAACTTCGCAGATCTGTAACTTTCTTCACAACTATGGCATACCTTTGCAAACTTGTAGTTTTCAGTCTCTTACCTGGATCACCGAATGCACAAGATTTGAAAGAAATCTGAGAGGTTAGATTTTACATGTTACTATTCTGAATTGGAGCGACATGTAATTACCAAAATGTTTTGTACTTAGCAGCCGCTCTGAAATTAAGTTCAAAGGCAACTTTTTTCGATTTTTTTTGAAACTAACGTCGTAGTATTTCAAGAAACTGATGTGCGGACACTTTACATTATTGGGTCACTTATTTCCTTCACTTCTGACAATGTTTTTGTGGTGCCGTTTCCAAACCAACAAAGGCTGATTGCAGCTTTATTCAACACCGTACCGTTTACAGACAAGGTGACGCAAATTACACGATCTGAATGGTTTTCATCGGTAACTACACTCCTGGAAATGGAAAAAGAACACATTGACACCGGTGTGTCAGACCCACCATACTTGCTCCGGACACTGCGAGAGGGCTGTACAAGCAATGATCACACGCACGGCACAGCGGACACACCAGGAACCGCGGTGTTGGCCGTCGAATGGCGCTAGCTGCGCAGCATTTGTGCACCGCCGCCGTCAGTGTCAGCCAGTTTGCCGTGGCATACGGAGCTCCATCGCAGTCTTTAACACTGGTAGCATGCCGCGACAGCGTAAACGTGAACCGTATGTGCAGTTGACGGACTTTGAGCGAGGGCGTATAGTGGGCATGCGGGAGGCCGGGTGGACGTACCGCCGAATTGCTCAACACGTGGAGCGTGAGGTCTCCACAGTACATCGATGTTGTCGCCAGTGGTCGGCGGAAGGTGCACGTGCCCGTCGACCTGGGACCGGACCGCAGCGACGCACGGATGCACGCCAAGACCGTAGGATCCTACGCAGTGCCGTAGGGGACCGCACCGCCACTTCCCAGCAAATTAGGGACACTGTTGCTCCTGGGGTATCGGCGAGGACCATTCGCAACCGTCTCCATGAAGCTGGGCTACGGTCCCGCACACCGTTAGGCCGTCTTCCGCTCACGCCCCAACATCGTGCAGCCCGCCTCCAGTGGTGTCGCGACAGGCGTGAATGGAGGGACGAATGGAGACGTGTCGTCTTCAGCGATGAGAGTCGCTTCTGCCTTGGTGCCAATGATGGTCGTATGCATGTTTGGCGCCGTGCAGGTGAGCGCCACAATCAGGACTGCATACGACCGAGGCACACAGGGCCAACACCCGGCATCATGGTGTGGGGAGCGATCTCCTACACTGGCCGTACACCACTGGTGATCGTCGAGGCGACACTGAATAGTGCACGGTACATCCAAACCGTCATCGAACCCATCGTTCTACCATTCCTAGACCGGAAAGGGAACTTGCTGTTCCAACAGGACAATGCACGTCCGCATGTATCCCGTGCCACCCAACGTGCTCTAGAAGGTGTAAGTCAACTACCCTGGCCAGCAAGATCTCCGGATCTGTCCCCCATTGAGCATGTTTGGGACTGGATGAAGCGTCGTCTCACGCGGTCTGCACGTCCAGCACGAACGCTGGTCCAACTGAGGCGCCAGGTGGAAATGGCATGGCAAGCCGTTCCACAGGACTACATCCAGCATCTCTACGATCGTCTCCATGGGAGAATAGCAGCCTGCATTGCTGCGAAAGGTGGATATACACTGTACTAGTGCCGACATTGTGCATGCTCTGTTGCCTGTGTCTATGTGCCTGTGGTTCTGTCAGTGTGATCATGTGTGATGTATCTGACCCCAGGAATGCGTCAATAAAGTTTCCCCTTCCTGGGACAATGAATTCACGGTGTTCTTATTTCAATTTCCAGGAGTGTATAATATGCTTCGCACATGAATCGGAGCGCGTGCCGCTTGCGTGACGTCCTAACCAAGCAAATTCAAAATTTTTTTCGTCGAGCCTACATACGTCCACTGGATTGCCAAATTGGTTTCTGAAGTCTCTTATTTCGATTTTAACAATACATTCAATACACAATGTCTTCGGAACGAGAATCAAACATTCCGCACAGAATTAAGACAGTCTCTCTCTCTCTCTCTCTCTCTCTCTCTCTCTCTCTCTCTCTCTCTCTCCCCCCCCCCCCTCTAAAAAGAAACGATGGGTGAGGAAGCTTTTGCTGAGGAACAAGATTACTCATTCCGTGAAAAAGCAAGTGAGTGTAGTCTGAATAACGACTTCAGGCAAAATTTGTTTGAAATTCGAACCCTGCTGACGATGAGCAATTCAGGAAAGTTACTTTGATGTTTCCACACAGAGAAATCTCCCAGCAATTACGGTACAGAGCCATGTGTCTGGACACCTACTGATAAATTTGCTTAGCTACACTCCTGTCATGCAAATTAACATAAAGACTTCTTTGTACACTCAAGCATAATTAATTGCATAGTATTTGTGAAAGCAATGACATACAAATGATCCAGATTGTTGCTAAAGCTGCAAGCCAAACAGTGAACTAGAACATTGACTCATTAGTGGGTAACGCCCTAGCCGCGATTGTTCTTACGAAAACAACAGCTAGGCCCACATCACAGGAGCTTCAAGTGAAATGCTCGTAACGTCTTTATTACGCGGCAAACCGCTGGTTTATTCCTCATCGTGCCATTTTTAGAAACAGTGTAGTACGGTTGAAGCTATATTCGTGTAGACATTAAAACTTCAACGCGAACGACAAAAGTAAGTTCTGGTGTGCACCGCGTGTACTCACAAGGGAACCTCCCCATCGCACCCCCCTCAGATTTAGTTATAAGTTGGCACAGTGGATAGGCCTTGAAAAACTAAGCACAGATCAATCGAGAAAACAGGAAGAAGCTGTGTGGAACTATGAAAAAATAAGCAAAATATACGAACTGAGTAGTCCATGTGCAAGATAGGCAACATCAAGGATAGTGTGAGCTCAGGAGCACCGTGGTCCCGTGGTTAGCGTGAGCAGCTGTGGAATGAGAGGTCCTTGGTTCAAGTCTTCCCTTGGGTGAAAAGTATACTTACTTTATTTTCGCAAAGTTATGATCTGTCCGTTCGTTCATTGACGTCTCTGTTCACTGTAATAAGTTTAGTGTGTTTTGCGATCGCACCGCAAAACCGTGCGATTAGTCGACGAAAGGACGTGCCTCTCCAATGGTAACCGAAAACATTTGATCGCAAGGTCATAGGTCAACCGATTGCTCCACAGGAAAACACGTCTGATATATTCTATACGACACTGGTGGCGGCATGTGCGTCACATGACAGGAATATGTTGTCGACCCACCTAACTTGTACACTTGGCGAATGGGTAAAAAGATTCTTCTACCTTGCCCGATTTAGGTTTTCTTGTGGATGTGATAATCACTCCCAAAAAAGTGATGAAAACATAAGTGTGTCACATAAACTGAAAATAAAAAGTTAAAATTTTCATGCGAGGGAAGGCTTGAACCAAGGACATCTCATTCCACAGCTGCTCACGCTAAGCACGGGACCACGGTGCTCCTGAGCTCAGATTATCCTTGACGTTGCCTATCTTGCACATGGACTACTCAGTTCTTATATTTTGCTTATTTTTTCATAGTTCCACACAACTTCTTCCTGTTTTCTCGATTGATCTGTGTTCAGTTTTTCAAGGCCTATCCACTGTGCCAACTTATAACTAAATCTGAGGGGGGTGCGATGGGGAGGTTCCCTAGTCAGTTATTACGTAGGACACTGTCCCATTATTTGGCTGTAATTACCTGATTCCGGCTACAACACCAATTTGAAGTAAAAAAAGTGTGTATAAAAATCTCGGCATTACTTTTCCTGATTTACAACTCACGGAACTTTTATCACCCTTTTTCTGTTACCTTTTCTCTTTTAGTGCAGACGTTTGTGCATAATCGCGCAAGTGATCTATATGGATCAAAGACTCATTATGAATGATGGAGTGAAACATTATCTCTGAATCTTAATATAAAAACCCTGTGGAGATAATGTGGAACCTTACACATACTATGGAACTTACTACGTCTGATTTAGCCAGTGCGGAGAACATGATCGCTGCGAACCTGTAATTAGCGGCACTGCTGTACGCTGCCATTTTGAATAAGAGATGTCATTTCATTAATTATGATAATATTTGATATCACACAAAAAGATGGTGTATCCTGAAATGTAGTTATGAAGATCATTTCTGGAAAAATATAATTTCATGAATGGAAAAGAAATTCAACTCTTCGGTCATTGTAACTTTTCCCTCGTCTGTGGCTCTGAATATTATTTGGTGTCTCTTAAGTCGTGAGGAACTTTCGATCCTGGGAAAACGGTGAAGCCCGCACCAAGGTATATATACTCTATTTTGCGAGTAGCATTTCTGGACTTTACCGAAATTTATACACAACTTGGACGCTGATTCCCACGCTGCAGAGTGAGTACGTCATAGCATCCAAGATGGCTTCCCCACGACGTACGACTGTGTCTGACTATTTTAAGAATTTTCTGAGTCGACAACCGCCGGAATTCTGCAGAGCCACAGAAATTTTATTCCAGGTGCTGACTTCGGCATCGAGAGGCAGAGTACGATTACGAACTTTAACTGGCCCTTTTTATAGCTTTCATCATTTTGCCTTATAGACTTGACAATTCAAACAGGAATTAAATACCTGTGAGTGTGGGAGATATTTGTGTTAAAATTGTTGGGGAAGCAACTTCTCCAGCTCAAAATTTTCCATTCAAGTAACCAGATATTACTCAGTTGTAATAATTTAACTTCATTTTAATAGGGAGAGACAAAAACTCATTCGGTACAGTTTCTCTCAGTCATTTACTGTACAGAATACGAGAGCACGGAACAATGTCGGACCAGATCTCTCATTGGATTTTCCTACCAAGACGAAGTCTACAGACGTAATGGCAATTTTTGCTGTAGCCCAGTACTGTTACACGGCCGTTACTATTTATCAAGTCTATCCTGTACGTATGTTTTAATATCTGGGGTTCTGTGGGGCTTTTCGTCGGCGATACTGTTGTAAGACAGCAGCAACGCCATAAGAACGTAGCGAATTATAGGAAGACCTGCAGAGGATCGACGATGTGTGTGAGAGCTGGCAGTTCATCTTGAATTTAAACGTAACCCGTAATATACTGCGCGTAAAGAGGGGAAGGGATTCATTACCGCTCGATTAGCGATAAATCGCCGGAAACAGTAACAGCCGTGAAACAAATAGGAGTAACCGTCAACAGCGGTTCGAAAGTGGGATGACCACCACATAAAACTAATAGTAAAAACGAAGTCTTAAGACTCACTGGAATAATCTTATGGAATTTTAACTCATCGACCAAAGAAGTGGCTTACAAATCACTTGTTTGACCTACTCTTGAGTACTGCTCATCAGTCTGGGACGCTTAACCATGTTGGATTAATGTGAGATGCTCCTACGAAGATCTATTCGTTTCCTCACGTGATAGTTTAATAAGCGCGAGTGCGTTAAAGAGCTACTCAACGACGCCTAGTAACAGACGCTAGAACAGATTCAAATGGCTCTGAGCACTATGGGACTTAACGTCTGAGGTCATCAGTCCCCTAGAACTTAGAACTACTTAAACGTAACTAACCTAAGGACATCACACACATCCACGCCAGAGGCAGGATTCGAACCTACGACCGTAGCGGTCGCGCGGTTCCAGACTGAAGCGCCTAGAACCGGTCGGCCACAACTGCCAGCCAGAACAGATTCGTTGTGTATCACCCCGTGAGGGGGCTTTACTGGCATTCCGAGAACGTACGTTCCAAACAGAGTCGGCCAACGTATTAGTTCCTTCCTTATACGTCTCGTCGAACGACCAAACCGAGAAAATTGGAGAAATCAAAGCTCATACGGTCACTTGCCGACAGCAGGTCTTCCTAGGCACGATTTGCGAATCTAACAAGGACTGGGGGAATGATAGTGGTAGCAGAAGTGCCCTCGGCCACGCACTGGAAGGTGGCTTGCAGCCTGTACATCGTTTATGCACGTACTTTAATCACATTCTTACGATCCTCGATACTTTTGTTCTCGGCGTACACTGAAGGAATGTCAATGTTTAAACTTACTAACTTTAAGATCACTTGAAAATGGTCACTGTCGCCAAAATCAGATGATTGTGTAACATGTACAGACTTGTGTGTACTTATTACAGCCAAATAAATTAACAGTGACAACACTTGACGATTGAAGTTTTGTCCAGTGATACCGTTTAAATGCACAGGACAACATACATTAACATACAATGTGTAAAAAGGCTGATCGGGTACCGTGAGACTGTACTTTCTCAATCTTCACAGGTGCAGAAAACCGGAATTTCCCTATAGATGGTGCTAGCCGTCAGTGTAGGGCCCGTGAGACAACGTCTGCAGCGCCCTCTGCTTCCTGTAAAGGCTGACGACGAATGTCAACACACAGTACCAAGGTCCATGCATCGATATCCATTTCAAACCTGTAAACATGTCTAGTTTTGTGCCGATAGCATTGGTTTTCTGTTATCATTTGAAGGAAACTACTGCAGAATTGCATCGAATGCCTGGCGAAGCTTTCGGCGAACATGTTTCCAGTGGTTCAAAAAATTCAAAGGTGGTGATTTTGACTTGAGAAAACACGAGCTCGGGAAACCAACGAAAAAGTTCGAAGACAACAAACTGCATGCCTTACTGGATGACGACGATACTCAAACTCTACAGGAACTCGCGGAACAATTTAATGTGACGCAGAAAGCCGTTTCTCTTCAGTCGAAGGCTATGGGAAAGATGCAGAACGTGGGAAAATGGGTTTCGCATGAACTGAGTGAAATACAGCAAGCAAATCGAAAGACCACTTGCGAAATGCTGCTCGCCAGATACAAAGGAAAGTTATCTCCATCTAATAATGACAGGTGATGAAAAATATTTTGAGAAGCTTAAGCGTCGTAAAGCATGGTTGAATCCAGGCAAACCATCGACATCCACTGCAAGACCAAATCGCTATGGAAAGGCAATGCTCTGTGTTTGGTGTTATCAGAAGGGTGTCGTCTATTACGAGCTGCTAATACCGGGTGAAACCGTGAACACTGATCGCTACCAATCTATTTAAATCAAACATTACGTGAAAAACGACCGGAATATGGAAAAAGGCAACACAAAGTCATATTGCCCCACGACAACGTCCCATCACACGCAGCAAAAAGGGCCAGGGCAACGATCGAGGCGTTCAATAGGGAAACACTAAGGCAAGCGGCTTATTGTCCAGACTTGGCTCCTGCCGATCATCTACTTGCATCACTGGGACACGCTCTCGTTGGACAACGCTTCAGTTCGTATTGAAATGTACGAAAATAACTCGCTGCCAGGGTACGCTTGAAAAGAAGAACTTTTTTTTGACGTGGTATCCATAGCCTGCCGGCGAGGTGGTTCAAAATGGTTCAAATGGCTCTGAGCACTATGGGACTCAACTGCTGTGGTCATCAGTCGCCTAGAACTTAGAACTACTTAAACCTAACTAACCTAAGGACATCACACACATCCATGCCCGAGGCAGGATTCGAACCTGCGACCGCAGCAGTCGCACGGTTCCGCACTGCGCGCCTAGAACCGCGAGACCACCGCGGCCGGCTCCGGCGAGGTGGGAAAATGTATAAATAGCAATGGAGATTATTTTGGATACAATATTGTTTATCAGTTTCAAACAACAGACGTTTAATTATTGTCACCAAATTCCGGTTTCATACTTCTACATCTGTTGCGCCAACTTCATACTTTCGTTACTTTGTCACTTAGCCTCTTCTCGTGTACTCTTACTATACTGTTGCGTTTGTGAGGTCCGGACGACTGTCATCGACAGCTAACTGAGGTATCTCATTAAATTATGCCGTATGAACATATTTGTAGCATTCATAAAATATAACTTTGCAAGTAGGTTCAAATTTCGAGACGACATAATTACAAATTTTGGCACATTTAATCTTCAATGAAGAATCGTATATTGAGCCTGCAAATGTTAGAAAAATGTAGACCATGAATTATTTTGAAAAAATGACTAGTGAAAACATCGTATTTTGAGAAATGACATTCATGATACTGAGAAAATCATGTAAACGGAAAGGAGAACGAGGAAGTTTAGTTAGTATTAAAACGACCTGAAAAAAAAATTTTTTTATGATTTTACAAGTTACATTTTGACGCAAAAACAGGAGACAGTAATATAGACGACTATTTTTTTGTAATACTAAAAATGCAACGGCACAACGATGCGGTTTTTGCGGTTTTAAGGAGTTTGAAACAAGGTTGTACCAAATCTCACCTCTGTTTATTGCCTTCGTAGTTAGAGTCTAACCAGTGAACTGGTTCGGCAGACAGCATTCTCATTGTAAATCTGATGTTCTCTTGACTAGAGGGGTGGCCAATTCCTAGCTTCTAAACGGCCACAGACATCAACGAGGTTGAGAGCACGAGATTCTCAACCATATGTAATTTGTAACCAAAGCAGTATAAAAGACATTTTTATCACAGTACCTTTTATGGACACGTTATACTAACAACGTATTGCCAAAAAATAGTTTTATACAAAAACTCGTTATTCACCAATCTGTTAGCATAGTAACTAAAGCGTACTTACTCGATGAGTGAAGACATGCAATGTAACGAGAACGCAGCTTGAAGTTGACCTTTTTCTATGAAAATGCGTGATTAGATGGTAAACACCTGATGTCAGTCGGTATTCATTAGCAGTGTACGCCTAAGAACCATAATTTCATCACGTTACTATATTTTCCAAGCACTGACACCAATTTTTCCACTTTCAATTTTAAATGCTCAAGTCTACAGCGAAATGAAATTTCCTCGCCAGGCAGAAAAGGTACTACTTCTGAATTGCAACAACAAGCTTAGGAAATATCTTCCTAGGCTGGTTTATATTCACTCACAATAAATGAGAAAAGACCGAAATGTCTTGTGGCTAGGGCTTCCCGTCGGGTAAACCGATCGCCTGGTGCAAGTCTTGAGTTGACGCCACTTTTTTATTTTTATTTTTATTTTTTTTATTTTTATTTTTTTATTTTTTTGCGCGTCGATGGGGATGATATGATGATGAAGACAACACCCAATCCCTGAGCGGAGAGAATCTCCGACCCAGCCGGGAATCGAACCCGGGCCCTGTTGCCGCGCTGACCACTCAGCTACCGGGGCGGACTCTCATTCCTAATCGGGGTAGCCTATGAAATAAGTTGCGAAATATTATACTAACTAGATTAAGATCCGTTTCAGGTTGTGCATTTCCATATGTGGCCGAATTCATCTAATTTAATAGTTACGTTACGTCCTCCCATATCTCGCCAAGTGACCATGTTTCATTATTCATCTTGGAGCGGACACAGTGATTTTAACGGTAAATTCCCACTAATCATGTCTTCTCAGTAATCTCTCTTACTGGAGACGGCTGAGAAATAATGTAACACACATTAAGCATGCGCGCATATAAATGTGTACACTTCTAAATCTTGCGTGCCGCATCTGTAAATCTAGAATCAGTGACTCACGTCGACGAACACCAATTAGTTAAGTGATCTGATTTGTAGGTTAGTTAAGCACTCCTTAGTCTTTTTCCAATGAATGCGGATCCGACACCTGCCTCGTCTACAATTAGATAAACAACCCCGTCCTACCTTTCAGTGTTGCGCTGGAATACACCTAGAGTTCTTTACAGCTTTGGGTCATCTCAAAGGTGTACCATCAGCATGAGAGAATAACATATTTCCTAATGTTAAGCGTTAACTGTCTGTGGTTTCACCATGCACTGATCATTTGAGTTTCGCCAGTTTTCTGATGACAGCGTCCATGTGTACAGCAACATCGTCAGTTACCAACTCTAGTAGTTACTGACATTACATCAGTAAATGACTGTATGTAACAAAATGAATAGTAACTGATCCATCACACTTACCCTAGACTTAACGATAGTACGTTCGCTATCTATTCCGCCCGGCAAACGAAAAAAAAAGTCCACAGTTCCATTTACCAGTGTCTTCAAACGAATTCATTGCATAGCATTTCGCCTAGTTTATTGTTTAAAAATCACAGCAATAACAGTGGTGCCCTTCATTTAAAACTGGTAGCCAATTGGAAATTTTTTTGTCCCTAGTCAAGTTTATCATGGGTAACTAACATTAAAAATACGTCATAATTATGTTACTTTGCATCTTTTCGCATGTGAGAAACCACAAATAAAAGGCAACCCTTGGATTTTAATTCTATTCACAGTTCTGCTTACAAAGTTTGTCTTTCTAAACGTCAGCTTCAAAATTTTGCTGTCGTTCTTTAATAACTTCATTTGAGAAGTTCATCACGCCAGAAAAACCTTTTCCTCCGACAGGCGTTTTCGTAAATCGCTGAAGAAATACGAGTTGTCAGAATTCCTAGCAGGCAGCTTCTTTGCCGAGCAGCTAAGTGTTGTTATTCAAATGCAAAACACAGTCTTGAACGAAACTTCTCCGAGCCGTACAAAAACAAGCACTGCCTAGAATCTTAACAGTGCACAGAGCAATGTCTTGTGCTCAAAGAAACGTCAACAAATCACGTTTACAGGAGGTGCTCTGGGCTAACCCAAGCGAAAGGTCACTCAGGTCGAGAGCGATCCTGTGCAAGGTGACCTTTTCGTTCTGTTTCTAGCGAAGCGCATGCTGAGATTCTGTCAAATTAATCTAGTGAAATCGTCCGGGGCTTAAACCTCGATCTCTTTCCAGCAACGTTATTGTATCTACGGAGGCTAAGTTCTTTGGTAATATGGGAGACAGTCTTTGAGCAAGGCAGTGTCATCAAGGACGGGCGATTCTCGAGAGCGTGTGCGTTTTTATTGAGTCACTGTGTCGTCTGAGTCTGGTGGAAACAAACATAACTTTGTGATAGACATGTAGAACAGTAATCGACATGAAATAGAATATTAATGTAGACAGTCAGTCAAGCAGGTGAAACGTGATGGAAGCAAGAGCCACAATTAGTGACGTGGGTGAAGAGAGAATGATGACGAGTCAATGTTCTAATTAACCACAATGGTCCTTTACGAAGATTGAACCAAACTTTTGTCAAAGATCCAGAGTGACACTAAGCATACCGGAAGTGAAAATGGTACTTTAACAATAGTGACGACTGCAATGGTTATTTTTACGTACTTTGGCGGTTATGAATATTAACTGAAACGAACAGTACTAATAATACTCAAATTATATTCAAACAGAGACACAGGATGTGCACTAAACGCACGCTGTCATAGCTCTTTTTAAAAAATAGTTCAAATGGCTCTAAGCACTATGGGACTTGAAATCTGAGGTCACCAGTTCCCTAGACTTAGAACTAGTAAACCTAACTAACTTCAGGACATCACACACATCCATGCCCGAGGCAGGATACGAACCTGCGACCGTAGCAGCAGCGCGGTTCCGGAATGAAGCGCCTAGAACCACTCGGTCACAGCGGACGGTGTGTCACAGCTCTCAACCTCCCCGCGTTTAGCTGTACGTGAGCACCACCCACAAACTAAATAAACTGCCACTAGCTTTCATTAAATTTACAATCGTTACATGTTATCTTGGGAGAGTCATCGACAGAAGTGGAAGTAACTTCACGCGTGCCACGGAGAAGAGTGTTGAGATCGTTATCGTTCATGTTGCAACTTAATGCCTTGGCAGACATACTATTAAACGGCTAAAACGGTCCCCAGACCTAACTGCAGGCTATCTGTATAAGGCCTTCCAAGGGCATCAAAATCTATTTTTAGTATTTCATGTAATTACTGATAAATATAAAATGTTGCCACAACCCTCATTACGAGGTATAATGTTAGTCTAAAGTTTTAGAGCAATAAGTATTACAGTTGGAAACTTTGTGTGTGTGTGTGTGTGTGTGTGTGTGTGTGTGTGTGTGTGTGTGTGTGTGTGTCGCGCGCACGGAAATCAAGGCGTGAAAATTACCCTGACTATATACGTGTATTATTTGAGAATGACAACACTTGGCGACTTTCAACAAACTTCACACACAGTTTCCAACCTTTTCGAAACTTCCTCGCTGAAATCTTCACGAAATAACTCAGGGAAATTAGTTTATCAATTACTACATTTCGATGTTTTCATGCAGTACAACATCCATATCCACCATGACGTTTTGTTACATCTTGACTACGTACACATTTCGCAACGTGTTCTGCAGATAAACGAATATACCACTGAATGAGCGGGCAAAATGATTTCATTGTACGACACAGTCCAGGAGATATGAAGTCATAAATATTTGGATGCCTGGAAAAAAAATCGCCTTTGTTAGAACGGGTTTAACATGACTGACGTCAAATTTAACACGTTAACCTTACCAGATGTCTGAAGGTTTTTTTTTTTTTTTTACTGAGAAGTTGGATTCTTTAAAGAATCCTGGGTGGGATTTGCTGGTTGTTGTCAAAACGACAGTTCAGAAATTGGTCGAGTGATATGGTCACGGTGATCTTTCCGTGGCGAGGGCGGGGTCAAGAAAAATGAAGATTTTACACCAAGATGCTAGTTATAAGGTTTTTCTTTTTCTTTTACAATTTTCATGAAGGCATAATACAACAACAATATATCCAATCGCTACGTTCTACCTTTCTTTAGTAATCTGTCGGCTTTAGCAGACACTGTTTACAATTAGTCTGCTGAATTTCGTCGTGGCAGTGCATCCATCAGTGTTGAATTTCAGTAAATGTAGACAAAAATCCGTTATTAAAAATACAGTCGATGCTTTTCGCTACACTGTGGAAGAGGTTCGGCCTGAGTTACCGCGAGACAGAATTCTCTACAGGCGTGTTTAGGACTACAGTGGATTCGACTTTGGGTGAACAATTAGCCCCTCTCCGGTGTTCTGCACGATTTCGCCGAAGCTCAGGAACAGGCACTCGCCAACTGGTGTAACGAAACACTCAGACATTCGTCCGAGGAAGATGCATGGTACACAGCAATTTGTTTGCATGAAGTCATTGATGAGTAATTATCAGTTTTCCGGTGTTTGCTGATCACGCAGTATTAGCTGTCATTTGTCACGGACTAAGCTTAAAATTTATTATTTGAAAATACGCACCCAGAATTGGCTGAACAGAAGAAATTTTAAAGGCGAATATTTTGCTGAACAAACTATTCGTAACAAAAACTGCTTCTCTTTCATTTTTTTCGTACAAACTTGAAACGTGGTCATCTTAATTACAACACCAACGTCCCCTAGTAACGGCTTCTCAGAGAAACCTGACGAATGTATCAGTAAACAGAATATATGGCTTCTAACAAACCAGTTTACTCTAAGATACACCTAGATGAACCAGAAACCTGTCCATCTCGAAGACAGTAAGTGTCTATAGTACACTAGACACATTGTTTTTCTGAATATATTATGTACGCAGTTGTTGATGGGATGGTGCGTTATCATGCTTCAGGCGGCTAATTTAAAGAAAATTTTAATGCAGGAAAGAACGCCAAGAAACAAGTCAACGATTTAAAGGAAATCTTAACTTCAGAACAATATTAGGAACAGTTTCTTGATGCGACTTACGAAAAATCTAGTCAAATCATCTTCACCCGCGAAAAGAGAATGAAGGCCAAGACATGGTCTTGTTAGGTATCAGAGATACAATTTCGGGGACTACTTTTACACCATTATCGTCGTGGCTCAGGTCAGTACATGCGATACAAAGCGTCCTACGTGTAGATAATGTGTTTCACGGTGCAGTACAATAATTAACTTTTAATCGAGACAAACTGTAGAGTTTGTTGATGGAAGAACGAAAATGGAAGTTTGTTAATTGCAGAATCTTTTCTGAGGCATTGAGAGAAGCGGAAAAACATCACAAGAAAACCGACCAGTTTTCTCATCGTTAAAATGGCCTTTTATTCACTCAGTATTGTTGCTAGGTGTATCAGATTTTAAAGAGACGCCGGATCAATTTTCCAAATGTTACGACACACTAAATTCATGAATGACAGTTCCATTTAATGAAGAGTCGTTTACTACGAACTGCTGCCATTTTCAGGCACTAGCATCATTCACCGTAGCATTACTGTTTGCAGGAAAGCTGAATCTCTCTCCTCCGGCACAATCATCCAGTTGATGAAGCACGCACATTTTTACAGAAGTGTGTTATAATCCTTGAGGATTCCTGACACTGAGGTTTGGAAAGCCATTAATACACTGGATGCAGAAAGCTGCATAATTATAACAAAGAATACTACACAGCAAATGGTGGTTTTGTCATGATGGAGGAAAAAAATTTCGAAAATAAAAATTATGTTTAAGCAATAACAGAAATTGCCTGCACTGAAATCAACAAATATCATCAATATAATTTAGGTTATGTGGAAGTGTTGCTTAATCTGATGACATTCACGGGGAAATAATAAAAAAAAAATTTGGTAACGAACGGGCTTTCGGCTTCTGACTAGAGTCTACAAGCTGAATTGCTATTTGTCACGAAATAACTTTGCAGAACGTTGATTGATTGATTGATTGATTGATTGATTAACTGAGGGGGAGGGGGAGACAGACAGAGAGAGAGAGAGAGAGAGAGAGAGAGAGAGAGAGAGAGCTATGAGACTACACGCCGAGGTCATCAGTCTCTCAGTTCCAAAGAGAGGGGGTCCGCTAAAAATAAACGGACCCACTCAGAAGAGTCAAACTATAAAAACGAGGAAGTTAAAACTCAAGCAGGAAAAGGTATAAAAGGGTAGCCCAAATATAAATACTGGGAAAACAAAGATCAGTCGTTGCAAAGGGGTGTGGTCAAGGGTCCCAGACTAGGGAATCACACAGGGCACCCCAACCACAATCACCCTGCCCCTGCTCCAAGAGTAAAACCACTTTCACAGAGGAAACAGAGAACCAGTTAAACCTTCCGTGAATCGGCTACCAATATTGAATTTAAGAAATGTTGAAGGCTATACTTAGTACGAAGCGCCAAAAGAAGGAGATATTCCAGGTTTGTTACACAAAAGCGAACAACGAATGATCCTGGTATGACCAATGCGTACACGGCATAAGACAGTGGACTCCTTCCGTGACGAGAGGAAGGAAGAGCGCCAAAGCGCAGTAGACTCCCTGAGTGTGGAGAATTCATAACTGTGAGCTGTAGTGCACCAGAACTCATTCTACTTTTGGGAGAATGAGAGCTTTGACGTAGATCCGCATATACGCAGTTGGAACCATCAACGGGAATGTGGGATAAGTATCAGCTCCTTTAGTCAAACAGTCAGCCAGTTTATTCCCTGGGGTCCCCTCATGACTAGGGGACCCAAGCGTATGCCGTTTATTTATCTTCTTAGAACCATAGGTGTAGAAGATGGTGGCATCCTGGAACTCTGCAAGGATGGAACATACAAGACGCTGGAAAACCATAGGGGCGACAGAACTTAGAACCCTGGAACAGGTCGGTACCAATCCGTGGTCTAGGCGCCATTCAAGGACGGGTGTGTGAGGAAATACACGAGACGCATTCCTGAGTGGACATGGAGATCCCAACAGAGGTAAATGAGACGCACTCCAACTGGCAATCCCACCTTTGGGCGGTGATCAGGACGGAAACATCCCTCGTTTGCAAAGAGGACAGGATACAGGGGATGGTCAGGGAATTGGCTAATGAGATTGCGTACGAAACCAGGAGTTGGCTCCGTCATATTTGTAGAGGGGGGATCCCCACTTCTGTGAGGAGTCTGCCAACAAGACAAGTGCAAAAGGCACCAACAGCCAGATCCACCCCACAATGGTGAACAGTGTCTAGTGTTTTCAGAGTGGAAGGAACTGCTGAGCCATAAACCCGAATACCATACTCAAGTCTGGACAAGACAAGAGCATGGTTACAATGGAGTAGCACGGTCTGCACCCCAAGATGTGTGGGCCACGAGGCAGACAGCATTAAGCTTCTGCATGCACGTTTTCTTCAGGTGGTGAATATGGGGCAGCGATGTCAGCTTCTTACCAAAGGTAAGGCCCAAGAAACGGGACTGTGCTACAACATCGAGGATTCTGGATTGGTGTGTACTGTGGATCGAAGACAGAAAAGCATAACCTGCGTTTTGGAGGAAGAAAACAAAGCCATGGGAGATAACCCACGCAGAGGCCCGTCAGATGGCGCCTTGGAGCCGGCATTCAGCAGATGCTACAGAGAGGTAGGTGTACCAGATGCAAAAATCGTCGACATACAAACGCTGGGGTAACACAGGGCCAACAGAGGCTACAAGTCCATTGATGGCTATGAGGGTGACACTAAAACAGAACCCTGTGGGATACTGTTCTCCTGAATCCGAGGGGTGCTGAGTGAAGCGCCAACTCTAACCCGGAACAGTCGGTGGGATAAAAAAACTCGCGGATAAAAATCGCAAGGGGACCGCGAAAGCCCTTGTCATAGAGGGTAACTAAAAATGTGATGGCGCCAAGCCATGTCTTAAGCCTTATATAGGTCAAAGAAGACTGCGACAGGGTGCCAGTAGTTAGTAAAGGCCTGTTGGATATGAGTAAATGGTCAGTTGGAACTCTTCCTTTCTGGAAGCGACGCTGATATGGGGAATAGGGCATTGAGATTCGAGGATCCAACATAATCTGAAGCTAACCATCCTCTCAAGCAGTTTACAAAGTACGTTCGTCAGGCTAATCGGGCGGTAACTGTCGAGAGGGGTTGGGTCTTCCTGGGCTTAAGGACGGGGATAACTACACTGTCTCGCCATTGCGACGGGAAAGCACCCGTGATACAAAAGAGGTTGAAGAACCTGAGTAGATGTTGCGTCTGGGTAACGTCCAACCGTTAGGTCATCTGGTTGTGGATGTATTCCAGACCTCGGTCCGTGTCATGTGAAGAGGGCTCTCCCCATGGGTGCCACCTAGCCACAGCAAGGGTTGTCTGGCACAGTAGCCATTGCTAGGAGTTCCAACGCTGAGTGGGCTCAGCCAGATGGTTACATAGCAGCTACACCACACAGACTGGCTACGTATGCTGGTGACCTAGCAGGATGCCGAAGGGGGGGGGGGGTCTACGGCTGGGAAGGAAGAGAGGAACGAAGGGGGGGGGAGAGGAATCCACACTGTAGACGCTAGAGAGGGAGTTGTTCCCAAATGGCTCGCACTAAAAAGCAGAAAATTTAGAAGTGGAGGTCAAACCTCAAGCGGGGATATAAATGCCTAAAAGGATGGAAGAACAGGCAGGAGGAACAAAATTACAAGCAATACAGGGAACCAGGGGGATAGTAGGTAGGGAGGGTGGGAGGGAGGGAGGGACCCCCGTGTGCACCACGCACGGACTCACGAGTGAACCGTGAGCCCCTTGGGGGTTTGCAGAATGTTAGGAAGCGTTTCCTATTTAATATTATGATTATAGTATTAATGTTTACAAGCTCTGGAGTTGACAACAAAGTTATCTTCTCTACTATTAGGCTGCATACTCCTGACACAAAGCCCCAGAGTGCGGGGTTTTGAAAACTTTAGCAAAAATTAAGACTTTCTATTAAAGCTGTTACGTCTCTTTACAAGGAAATAATGTCTGTTGTCGTAACACCGGCGACACAAACAAGCAAGAACTATTGTCGACAAAAAATGAGACGGAAGTGCATTTTAAAATGAACACCTTCAGCTGAAGAATACTTTTCGTGGGGTTTTTAGCATTAAATAGTTCATTATTCATGACATTTGTTAACACACAGTCGTAAATTCCCAGGTGATAATGACAACAGCATTCCAGGACTGAGACACTCTTAATACAAAGCCCGTCCTTGTGACTAAGCAAGTCGCTGTTTATCTGGCGTAAACGTTTCAGTTAACATTACTATCACCACCATCGGCTGTTTTGTATGATACTTTCTTCACAGTTCAGTATCACCTGTTATGGAGATATGCGTGCACGATCCCCAAATTCCACTTCACGTTTCTATTAGATATCCATAGTAGAATATAACAGACCGCATATTCAAGTAAATGCTTTTCAACGACTGTGCAGGAGTGAAGATAGTTCCACGTAACACTTCCTTTGACTATATTTGTAAGAAGCTAATAGCTTGTAACATTTAATCGCAGAAACGGCTATTAGATACCAAGAGGATAACTACAGAAGATATCCAATGTGACGAGTATGTACGATTTTACCAAGTCTAATGTGAAACAAGAATATAATTACAAATCTTGTACCCAGATATGTCGAAAATGAACTTTTTTTAACTTTGGTTGTGTTTCCGTACAGTATTTCTCTTTAATTTTTCAGATTTCCTACGGTATTATCATTAAGTGGTAAAGTTTATATGAATATGAACGTGGCTATATAGAGTTAAATTTTTCTAAGTAGGCATGCTGCCTTCTAACGTAACACTTCTCTCTCTCTCTCTCTCTCTCTCTCTCTCTCTCTCTCTCTCTCTCTCTCTCTCCCCTCCCCCCCCCCCCCCATTGCCCATCCCCCTTACTTTCGCAGCATGACATTGCTTCCACCACTCTTCGTTTGTAGCTTGCTAAAACAGAAACTGATTCCATCCCCAAACTGGCATTACGCAGCGGACCAAGTATTTTGCTTGTCATTAGTACCACGTGAAGCTTTGAGGTTGACGACCAGCTCGTTAGCAGGTGTTCCGCAGTAGGCCTGTAGGCACGCTGGGTCAGCAGCATCGGAACAGTACTGTCCATACCACATGAGGTTCCATTAGATTACCGCCGGAGATGAGGAGAAAGTTCGCTCCAAAGCAACCGTTCCACTAATAACAGGTGCCATGCGCATAGATAGATAGATAGATAGATAGAGAGAGAGAGAGAGAGAGAGTGTGTGTGTTCCTTAGAGAACTACTTGCGTGGCTTACGTCGTTACGCAAGGCATTCAGTGCAAGACAAAGTTCGTGAGAGATACCTATCTAAAAGTAACAACAGAAACTTTTGGAGTAACATAGTACGAAGTGAACCGTGTAACTGCCACTAAGTCCAAGCTTCATCGAATTGAAGCTGCTGGGTGCCTCTGTGGTGCTTAATACAAAGACACCCTAGGACTTACTTTCCTATGCACTGCACTGGTCACAATGCCGGGGTGAAACCCTTCCAGAAACTAAAGAGGAATTGAACAATATGAAACTGACCGCATACCGGTGTGAACATCTTATATCACACATAACCGATTAATTTATTATTTCATTCATGTTTACTTCACAATGCAAATTGATTGTGCTACGCTTAATTCGTATGTCAATCGCTGCCCGTCCTATCGTCTTAAGTAAACAGTTTTATCCCTTAAACTAAATTTTTAAAAGCAAAAAAAAAGGTGTAAGACAGTTTGAATCCTACTCGTGGAACGACTTTTCACCGAGAGGGTGTGCAACAACCAGAATGAGAGTAGGTTAATGATGGTTATGTTGTGCCTCAATGCCGTGGAGTGAACAGCAGAATCTCTGCACACGGCCTCCTAGTGAGGGGATACAGAGATTTGACAGTGACCGGTCCTTCACGTGAGGGTGATGTTCGACGGCCTGCCTGGCTCCAGAGGACAATGGTTCGTCTCTAATTACCTCTTAGTCGGCGGGACGTTGAACGCTTACGTTCCTTTTTTTTCTTTCTTTCGAGAGGACAAAGCTGTGTCTCAAGAACATTTCTTATCAGTACCAACATAACTTATCTACATGTAGTGGTCTCACCCATCCACAACTAACACAATCCTAACACTCAATTCGAGAAGGCAACGTGCAAACAATCGAGAAGAGTCAGAAGCTCTCCATTCACATAGCTACACCTATCCACAGAAGTTTCTCCGCCAACAATTCCACACGACATGCGTTGGGTTAGTTGCACTTAATATACGCACATACTCCTATCCCATTAGCAGTCGGTTGTTGGACCAGAAGAATGATGCTGCTAGAATGGTTACACAATACGTGTTGTCCAGCACAGTTTCTACCCGACACCGCTAAAAAGGAACTGTTCAACGAAGACAAAACACCATCCACGAATATATGCACATAGAAACGAACATTTTAAAAGGAGTTGCCCGTTTTATGCGACTCAATGGCTGCGATTCTTGCTAACAAGAACAACAAGTCAATCCGCATTGTTCGCAATAGCCTTTATTACGGGGATCTCTTCTTTCGTACGATGATGCCACTTGTCTGTAAGAGCACCAATATGCACCGTTTTGTTTTGTTCTCGTCTGTATACGTGGTTTAGTTTTAGTATTTGTATCATCAGCAGAATTAACTTTTTCTTTTTATTGGTTGAAGATTATTTGCCTGAATGAGAACGAAGTGGAACTCTTTAAAGGTTGTTGCTCGGTCAGTTTAGGGCACCGGGCAGCGCAGCCATCAGCTTGAGCTCTTTATCTTTCCATGCATGAAATTTTTCGTCAGCATAAAACTTGTTTTACTAGAAACATGGCCCAAGGATAGGTTATCGCTCCAGTGCAAGGTAATTGGTACTTTACTATATCAGAGGTTCGTTTGCTACACACTGTAGGCGTACAGTAGATACGCCAATACTGATTCACCACAATAAAGCCCGAGGTCGCTTTCCACAATAGCAAGCACCCAAACGCCGCAGTCTTCCTGGTCCAAAACGGCGGCGTCCCCTTTGCCTGAATATAGAAAGCGTACCAAAGCACAGCTGCTATTCTGGCTTTGCTGGTTTGAGAGATGTTCTATTGGCACTTTTCGCGTCATGGTACCTACGATTACACAACTCTCACGTTGGAAACAGATTATCTCACTGCATCTAAGTGTATACACCAGCATGTATGACAACTTTTCTGATACGTGCCTCGGTGAACCACATGGAGACCTTAGAAAATCTGACAAGTTTTGTAGAAGGAAGAAGCATGACATTCAGCAACCCTTTTTTTTTTTTGCACTTTAATCGCTGACATCTCAAGAAACAAAACTGCCAGAGATTAAAGGACTCTGCCGATTCCTCTAATTAGATGCAAGAAAGTTTTTCGCTATTGATACTTTGTATACTTAATAGGATATGGGAAAAGTTGCCACTGTTAATCGAGAAATCCAATTACTTCGAAATGCGTGATACGCAATTGTCCCTTTATTACGTCACAGACCTGGAGTTTTGAGCTAACTGCAAACAAATATTAATAAACAAACAGCAATGCAGGTGTCGTAAACTACATCATATTATTGCCTGTAACAGACTACTTGTGCACTCGCTACGCAGATGACGCTCTACATACGTTTCGTTTTTGCATCCCGTGAAACGTTCTCGGTTAGCATCGATTCGAATAAATCTATGCATCCAATTCCGATCGAGTGGTATATGGAGTCCAAGGGGCAGGATGAAGAGGGGAACGAGCGAATAAGACCCTGGAATGGGGGGGGGGAGGGAGGAGGAGGATACACTGATGTGCTGCATACGTGTGTCTTTCCTGAAGACCCTATCAAAGACTATAGCTTTTCCATTCACATTTTTTATTCTACTGCCTACAACAGCATGTCATTAACGGAACTATGTAACTACGTAATGCTGACGTATTCCGAGATTCTCTAATGCTAGTGGACTGCGTCAAGTACCACCAAATTTGAGAAATGTAGTTGAAGGGGCTTGCTAATACTGATAGTAAAGTTTACTGGCACCCAATCTGCGACTATGTCCACTGCTGACGTCACGAAACATTCTTGCAATGTTAAGAAAATAAGACTCAACCTTTCTTAGATCCAACATAAGCAGGAGGAAAAGTTAAGAAATATGTTCATCATGCGCGTAAAACATGAACGTATCTTGTCTGCTACCGTAAGCGAAAGTTATTACCTTTAGTCTCTATGACGGCCTAAGTTTGAAAGCTAAATGTCGTACGTGTGTGTCCACACCGAGAGACTTCTGTGCCGAAGTCTGGACTGACACGTTGTGTGATCTGGCAAGTTCTTTGCTTCGTCAGCGCCTAACCAGAAAATGTGTCTGCATTGCTCAGATTAAACTTTTGCAGCAAGACGTTTTCGGTTCCGGCCACGTGACTACTGGTAAAAAAAATAAACATCACCGCCACCAGGTCCGGAGGGCCCTCGATGCTGATTGGCCGCCGTGTCATTCTCTGCCGCATGGCGTCCTGTTGATACGATATGGAGGGCCATGGGGTCATCACACCACTGGCCCAATCGTTGACATTACCAGACCTTGAGTCGCTCTTCTCATTCACGGAGCTTCTCAATTGCCATTAGACTGAGAGGACTCCGTTCCGGTCCTCCCACTAAAGGAAAAAATCCTCTAGCAGTAACGAGAACTGAACCCAGGTTCTTCATATGGGAGTCACACTCACTGACCACTGAGCTACGGAGGCCGACACTGCTAATACTTACACTTCGATAATTCACTGCTCTCCACTTACTTTCAATGACGGAAAGAAAATCGCAACACAAAAATTAACGCAGAGTAATGGGCTTTCGGTATTGCAGTTGTCTGGATAACTCATTTAAGTTACTGACACTGCGAGATCAGACGGTATTATTATAAGCGCGAGACCAGCTTTTGCAAATGTGAAATGCTGGTACATTAACAACCGTTGTAACCGCCAATATGTTGAATGCAAGCATGCAAATGTGCAATATAGTTCTAAGTCTGTTTCACTTGGTCGGGCAATATAGGGGCGGTTAATGCTGGTTGTGGATGAAACTGTAGTTGTCCGATTAAGTCTCATATGTAGGCGACTGGCGACAGATCTGGTGATCGCGCAGGCCAAGGCAACATGTCGACAAACTGTAGGGTATGTTTGGTTACAACAGAACTATGTGTACTAGCGTTAGCCTGACGCCAAACACCGCCTTGAATTTTTTCCATGTATGGCAGCACAACAGGTCGAAACACCAGACTGACGTACAAATTTGCAGTCAGGGTGCTCCTGTTATCATATGAAATCGCACCCCACACCGTAACTCCTGGTGTAGGACCAGGTGT
The DNA here is from genome assembly GCF_023898315.1 of Schistocerca nitens. Lineage (NCBI taxonomy): Eukaryota > Metazoa > Arthropoda > Insecta > Orthoptera > Acrididae > Schistocerca > Schistocerca nitens. The sequence continues at coordinate 69,283,518 of NC_064617.1, forward strand.
CTAGCATGCAGACATTGGTAGCAGGTCCTCAACTGACCGCCTCCTATCCAACACACGGCCATCATTGGCACCGAGTCACAACCAGCTTCCATCAGGAACGGGAAGATATCTCCATGCTGCCCTCACAATGAGCTCTCACTTTACTGAAGTCGCAAATGGCGGTGGTTTGGGGTCAGAGGAATGCATGCTACAAGGAGTGTGGCTCGGAGCTGCCCTTTAAGTAATCTATTTGTACGAGAATTAAATGAAAAGTAATGCCTCCATCTTCGTTAATTCAAACGCAGAAATAATCCTTAGAATGTGATCTTTAATTACCACTATTCACTTTTCCACATAATCACCAGCCAATTTAACACATTTTTGCCAAAGATGAACAAGTTTTCTGAAGCCGCCACGGAAGAAGTCCACACACTGTTTCCGCAACCACAGTCTCTCAGTTCGCTTAACGTCTTCATCAGAAGCATAATTATGTCCCCACAGATCGTCTTTCAATATCAGGAACAGATTGAAGTCGGATGGTGCTAAATCTGGACTGTAGGGAGGATGCCGTACAGCGGTGACGTTCAGTCTGTAAGTTCTGCTGTGGTGGCACGTGAAGTAGTTTGGCATTGTCATGCTGCAGGAATACATTTTCCTTTACCTTTCAGACCCTTGTTAGCCGTCGTTTCAGAGTTTGCAGCGTTGTGATGTGACGCTCTGAATTTATTGTTGTTCCAGACTCAATCGGTCAATATTTTGCTTGCCTGGTGTCACAGGACGTTCAACCCTGTCACGCAGGTCAGATGTTCCCGCCTAAACATCTTTAAACTTACTCGCGCAACAACGCACAGTACTCACATCAACACAACCACCATACACTGCTTTCATTCTCTGATGAATTTGCTTTGGGGTGACACCTTCTGCTGTCAAGGAGCCAATGACTGCACGTTTTTTTAAATCGCATTGACCGACTGTCTGCGCTGGGTTCCATACCTTACACTGTACCAACACAATCGTTCAATGCTAAGGCTTGCCGCCAACTGTAGCAGTAGAGAAGAGGCTACGGAACAAGCCAGTTTGAAGAGTTACGAAGGTGGACGCATTGCTTTTCAATAAACCCTCGTAACAGTTTGTTCGGTCACTGTGGTGTCAACTGTTGCTGCAGATGCAGTACGATGCGCAAAAGCCATACGCCGAACACGATGGTCCGGTGCCCGTGTGCCTCTGCCTGTCTGTAGTGCCACGTGGCCGCCCAGATCTCAGTCTTCCTGCCACCCCACATTCCCGTCACCACCGCTGCCCGCAATCGTGTACAGTGCCTGCGAAGTCTCTGTGCAGTATCGCAGAAGGAACGAACAGCTTCTCGTGGCCCTGTTACGCGATCCCGTTCAAACTCACTGGGGTGTTGATAATGGCGTGTTTGTCGCCTTAAAAGCATTCTCGACTAACTACTCACGACGTCCAGTCTCAAAGGTAACTAACGCCCACGGCCGTTACAGCGTGTATCCAAAGCAAACTTGATTTGCATCCTCAAAGGGACTCTAGTGGCGCCACTCTTACGTGGCTGGCGCGATAATTGAATAGAGGTAGAAACACACCTACCAACTTACGTTTACGTCGCACAACTTCTCCTTGGCGCTGCGATTTTTTTTCCGGCAGTGTAGTTTTAATACAACTTTCGGCGAAGTAAACGTATTTTACACGCGACACGGATGGAGGCAGAATGCGGGAGGGATGATTCCAGAAAGGAACGTGAAAGGAATTTTATTACTGTTATCTACAAGGGTCGTTTCAAAAGTTCTGCCCATTCTAAGACAGAACTGAAGAAATTATTTTAGAAAATAACATTAATGCCATCAACGTAACCCCCATTTTTGCTTATGACCGGTTCCTGAAGTTTTGGCAACTTCCGTATTCCGCATAGGGACCTTAACTGTTGAGCTGCCTGATAACGCTGGTCACCTCATTGGATGCTTTATCAATTGTATCAAAATGTTTTCCAAGCAGTTGTTCCTTTAATTTGGGAAACAAGGTCCGGTGGGCTCTTATCAGGACTGTGTAGTGGATGGGAAGTATTTACTATGAATATTTGAGAACGTTTCTCTCAGCGGTAGGGCAATATGCGGTCTTCCAGTATCGTGCGAAATGAGGACACCAGGCCTTCCTGGACGAATTTCCGGGCGCAAAACTTTCGCAGAAACAGCTTGTAGTACGTGCCCGTTACAGGCTTCCCCTCCGGCACTATTTGCAGCTATTACACCATTTATGTCATACGCAAAGATCATCATCCGTTTCGGCAGTGGGACGGAGGAGGGGGTGTGAAGAGACTGAACCTTTCCATGGTGATGACAGACTTCATTTCTGGCTCAGCATCTCCTATCCTGGTACCATAAAGTGCAACAACAATTTTCAGAAACTTTTCTGTTCGATAACGTTGAAGCAATTCTTCAGGGATTCTTTTACGACCTGCTTCCTGTTCTTCACTCAGGTCATTCGGAACCCACCTGGCAGCTTTTTTTTTTTCTTCATCTTTAACTTTTCAGTTACGATTCTGTAAACTGAAGTGATAGACATTCTGTCCTCATAGGCAATTTCCTCACGTTTTTCGTCGACCCACTCCCAAAATGTCATTAACAGTACTTGACATATTTCGTCTGTTGCAGTTTATGGCCCTTCCACTTCTCCGGTTGTCCCCCACAGACGTCTCGCAAAGCGTTGCAAATTTCCGTTGGGTTCTTTCTACGTATGGATTAGATTTTGATATAGGAACTCTAGTCATTACGTGTGATCTGGTCAGACTGTTTCAGCTTCCATTCTAAAACTGAATTACTCACGCCACAACGACGCGAACCAGGAAACACACATACGACCGTCACGCATAAAGTGTCGCTCACAACTGACATGAATTTCAACTTGATCTCGCCATCGTAACGGTCGCGCGTGCGCATCACTTTTGAAATGACGCTCCTGTTCATTCCACCTAACAGCGTGCCCTTCTGTTCTCAGTAACTGAAGTTTAGAATGCAGAAATAAAACTTTAAGGTACGCCGATTACAAACTTATTCTGACAGACAGTATAGAACTTCGATGATCAGTTGAAAGGGATGGATAGTGTTTTGAAAAGGTTATAACACGAAGTCAAACGTAAAACAAGGGTGATGGGATGTAGTCTAATCAAACCAGTAGATGCGGAGCTAATTATTCTGGGGAATTAAGCACTAAGTAGTTGAGCAGTTTTATTTTGCGAGCGAAATCACTGACAATAGCAGAACTATGTAGTATACACTATCCAAAGTGACCCTTATTTCGAAAAATGTGGTTCATGCAAGACGGAGCTCGAGCCCTTCGAAGCAGGGGATTTTTTTGATCCGAATTCTGGCTCTGGGGAACCCAGAGGCCACTGTCATGGTCCTTTATTGACCGCCATATTCTTCGGATCTGAACACATTCGTGGGGCTATAATAAAGACAAGGCGTACAGCAATAACCCCTAAACCATTGCTGAGCTGAAAACAGCCATTCAGGAGGTCATCGACAGCATAGATGATCCGACACTTCAGCGAGTCATAAAGAATTTCGCTGTTCATCTGCGCCACATCGTCAATGGTGACAGTCATAATGAACACACGCCTTGAAAGTTTCAACGTGGTGCAAATATGGCATTTGCTTTAAATTTGCAGAAAAATATAAAGTTATGAACTTCACAAATCGCAGAAAATTACAGCAGTAATAAGTAACAAACGAAAACAGTTAACTGCTACAAACACCTGGGTGTAAATGTTTGCAGGATATGGGATAGATCAAACAGGCTCAGTTTCAGGTGAAGTAGGTGGTAAATTTCAGTTCGCGGCAAACTGTAGTCCATTCGTGGGTTAGAGAGGAAAATGCAACCAGCAGACAAACGAGATTGCTTACCAAAAAAAGCATGTGACCCAATCCTAGAATGCTGCTGTTTATGAGACCCAAACCAAACAGAGCTAACAGGAACGGACGTACACTATGTGATCGAAAGCATCCGGACACCCCAAAAACATACGTTTTTTTTCATATTAGGTGCCTTGTGCTGCCACTTACTGCCGGGTACTCCATATCAGCGACCTCAGTAGTCATTAGACATCGTGAGAGAGCAGAATGGGGCGTTCTGCGGAATTCACGGACTTCCGACGTGATCAGATGATTGGGTGTCACTTGCGTCATACACCTGTACGCTAGATTTCCATACTCATGAAGATCCCTAGGTCCACTGTTCCCGATGTGATAGTGAAATGGAAACGAAGGGACACGTACAGCACAAAAGCTTACAGGCCGACCTCGTCTGTTGACTGACAAAATGGCTCTGAGCACCATGGGACTCAACTTCTAAGGTCATCAGTCCCCTAGAACTTACAACTACTCAAACCTAACTAACCTAAGGACATCACACACATCCATGCCAGAGGCAGGATTCGAACCTGCGACCGTAGCGGTCGCGCGGTTCCAGACTGTAGCGCCTAGAACCGCTCGGCCACTCCGGTCGGCTGTTGTCTGACAGACAGCCGACTGTTGAAGAGGGTCGTAATATGCAATAGGTAGACATCTATCCAGACCATCACACAGAAATTTCAAACTGCATCAAAATCCACTGCAAGTACTATGAAAGTTAGGCGGGAGGCGAGAAAACTAGGATTTCATGGTCGAGCGGCTGCTCATAAGCCACACATCACGCCGGAAAATGCCAAACGACGCCTCGCTTGCTGTAAGGAGTGTAAACATTGGACGATTGAACAGTGGAAAAACGTTGTGTAGAGTGACGAATCACAGTACACAAGGTGGCGATCAGATGGCAGAGTGAGGGTATGGCGAACGCCCGGTGATCTGCCAGCGTGTGTAGTGCCAACAGTAAAATTTGGGGCGGTGGTGTTATGGAGGGGACTTGCACCCCTTGTTTTACGTGGCAATATCACAGCACAGGGCTACAGTGGTGCTTTAAGCACCTTCTTCCTTCCCACTGTTGAAAGATGCAATCGCCATGCCCCGAATTTCTCTTCAACACGATCGCGCACTTGTTCATAATGCACGGCCTGTGGCGCAGTGGTTACACAACAGTAACATACCTGTAATGGATTGGCCTGCACAGAGTCCTGTCCTGAATTCTATAGAACACCATTGGGATGTTTTGAAACGCAGACTTTGTGCCAGGCCTTACCTCCCGTCATCGACACCTCTCCTGAGTGCAGCACTCCGTGAAGAATGGAAATGCAGAAAAAGCACTGTCAAACGACTGAAGAGAAACCTGTCATTCCACCGCGAAAGCATAATTACGAAGATCCAAGAAAGACATCCGAGAAGCCAAAAAAAGCTAATACTCCCTTCCCCACGATCCTAGCCCTCTCCCTCGTATAGCTTCCGTAGGGATAGCGAGGAGATTACAGTAATCACAGCATGCACAGTTGCTTTAAAGCAATTCTTCCCGCCCTTCATACGTGAACGGAATGAGAATAATCCCTAGTAAATGGTACACACTGAAGTACCCTCTGCCACTTACTTCACAATGGTTTGCGGAGTACAGATGCAGATGTTGCGACCATTTCTTTAGAGGATCGAAGAACAGATAACGCTGTATGGTACAGAAAATTTTCTTGTCACCGATGCAATCAGAAAAAAAACTTATCATTCTTCCTCATGGCGCCATTTGTGGCACAGCAAGTTAGCTTATTAGTTGGCCGCGAAATTCACCACTTGATTGATCGTCACATGCAAGCCAAGATGAAGATTCATCTTAAAAAAAACCAATGAAACAAAATAGAACTTCAAAATCGACCGTTCTAATTGTCCAGTTCTTAACCACTGCGACACACACACACACACACACACACACACACACACACACACACACACACACACACAGACACAGTGAAAGGGTAGGTGCCGACGACTCGCAAGGATGCTATGTCAGGCATTCCGCCTTCTAAAACACAAGAACTTTAAGATATGTGTTTCTGTTAGTGGGCAACTACCGTACATCAATTTTTTGTTTAGCATCTGGAGCATCGAAAGTGGCTAGCAGTAAATTGCCACGTACGTAACACCTTGAGAAAGTTACCTGGACCTCTACTTTGCATCCATGGAAACAATTCTTTTATCAACACGTGGAGTATCTCTTCACTCAATCTACTAGGATTACATATACCACGTTCGCTTGTCATGTTTCAAATCGCTGCCCCACCGCCTCTTAAGCCCATAAGCTCACATCACAGATTGATGTAACATCAGGGCTTACAGCATCTAATTTACGTCATATCTTGCTGATTACATGTTATCTGCGCCAAGTCACTGACAAAGACAGTTTATATCGTGAAGACGCGTGACTAGCCTATCTCCTCAAAATTATGACAGTGCTAGCATAAACGATAACTATGAACTACAAATAAATTTCATGTTCTTGAAGATACCGACAATTCATTATTGTAACATAGCTACAGATTTTGTTGTCAAAATCATATACACCTTAGACCTATCAATCGAAGACGTTTTATCATCGTTTACCAACATCAAACATGACTCATTACAACGCTGAAGTTTAGTTTCAGTGCGATAACCGCGAATTCTGTTCACACATGTTAAGCTTGTCACGTTTAGGCTACGTTACGTAATTAACGCAACGTAGAAAATGTCTACAGATATGCATTACGAAATATTAAGATTAGGGAGAAACAATGGAACCTACATTATGCTTCACACATTTAATCTCCCACAATAGCAGACTATATCAACTCTGCTGGCGTGTATTCTGGTTTCTAGAGGAGCTGAAGATTCCGTTTTGCTCACAATATTTCGACGACTGACTTTTCGCGCTACCTCAGGTATTCCGAGTAAACCTAAGACCATTCCTTGAAGCATATGAGGCAGACTTGCCCGGAAAACGGTGGAAATCTGAACTCCGTTAATCATGCCGGTAATACCTCATATAAAGACATGAATTTACTGGAAACTGACTTCCTTATTTCGAGAAAATTAGGAAAAATAGGTGCTACCCGTTCCATCTGTGTGTCTAATAATGACAGTATAGATTCAGACAGCCTATCGCTCGATTCTTCGTCTGTACATGGTTAAAACGGACCGACTGTTGTTGCAGTATTATCCTTTTATGCAGTCACTTAGTCTGAATGGAAAGCAGGCTTCCGCTCCTACAAAAGGCATCCGAAAGCTGCGATAAAATATAAAGAATCTTCATATCAACCTCCTCTGAGACAAACTCACGAGGGAAGAGTTCGAGAGAGCTGAAACTAATTCTTTCTACGAATCTGTGCTAAGCAACTGGAAACAAGTTTTGAAAATGTCCTACGTCATCTAAGAAATACCTATGAATATACAGAAATGTATATCATTCTACCACCAGCTTTATCAGTTTGACAGAAAACCAGGTTCTCTCTGTTTTTTCTTTCTATTGGTCTACTTGTGCCAGACTGCGTCTCAAGAACTTAGCAATATCATCCGCAAGCGAATTATTTACGAAACATCTAGCACGTATTGTGCGTGTCTGTCGCTATGTTTAGCGTAGCGCTCGTCCCGACATCTGTGAATGTTTATTACAGTTTTTCATAACATTAGAGAGACGCCTGCCAAAGTGAGACAGTTTTTCCTGAAGTTCCCGTCTCTTCAGGATACCTCAACGACGGACATTCACTACGCGATGAAAACTAACACGAATGGAATAGCAGCCAATGAAATTTTACCTTTTTATATATAACATTGCCCATTTCCTCCGACCCCACACTAATTTCTTCGTCTCTGCATAATGCTGCATCCACTGTCTACAACTGCCCGTGGCAGTATTTCTGCCTGTCACAGAATATTCCGTCGTTCGCTATTTCCTCTGGCAGTACCGTAACTAATTTGTCTCATCGAATATCACATTCGTCGGAACATCCTTGTAAGCTCCAACTCATCAAGCGTCAGAGAAACCACAAGGCTCCTGGCCCCAACTGAATCCGTGCCCTACTCCCAGAGCACCCTCCCCTTCCCGCCACAACGTACTTATGAAGAGTTTATAACAGCTACCTGAACGTAACGTACTACCCTCAGCGTGGGAAACTGCTAAAGTCGTCACCCTTCGCAAACCTAGCAAAAACCTACTCCTTCACGAATGTTGCAGGCCCATTTCCCTACTGACTGGCCTCACTAAAATCCTACAGTTAATAATCCTTTTACCCCTTCGACAGTCCCTGACTAAAAACCAAATCTTTATGCTCTAACAGTTTGGATTCCGCGCTGAGCATTCCACTATCCAGCAATCCCTCCGCTTTGAACACATTCGACTGGCCAGCGCAAGGAGAGAGGAAAAAGGGGCAGTGTTCCTGGACTTCCAGAAGCCATTTGCCCTCGTATGACACTATGATCTAATTTACAAGCTAGATCAAATAGGGTGCCCAGGACACACAATCTGAATCAATGACTCCTTCCTTACGGGACGACAGTTATTCGTAAGGAAAGGAGACAAGTCCAGTCACACACGGCACATTGCGGTAGGAGTCCTGCAAGGCTCAGTTTTAGGTCCCGTCCTTTACACCATATACGCGAATGACATTTCTAAGCAAATCTGCGGAGAGATTTATCTCCACGCCGACGAAACCGCCATTTATAAAAGTAGTCGCAGACTCTTCCAAATACATCACAATCTTCAACAACACCCGGACAAGATTACACTGTGGTGTAATCTATGGAAGGTCAAGATCAACCCCACGAAGTGCCAGGCGATTTATTTAATGCCAGAAAAAATCACGTTCTCTGATTATCAACTCACCGCTGACGGTAGGTAATTGATTTGGTACTCTCGTCACATACCAGGTCCTCGAGATTGATCGACACCTGACGTGGAACAAACTTCTCACCGCTAGAGCAAACAAAGGCTGCATTCTTTTCTGTAGGTTGTATCCCCTCTTGAAAGGTGACGGACTGACCGTTAGGTGGAAACTACTACTATCGCGCCAGCCCGTACTTCCGGTCGTCCTGCATGGCTCGGAAGTGTGCTCTATGGCGTCAGACATAGCACTAACAAGACTACAGCGTCTACAAAACAAAGTTTTCCGTGTCATCTCAGGCGCTCGCAGATACGTCGCCCTCTCACATTTAAGATACCTTTTAGACCAACTCACCATCTACACACTTTTTCAGGATAATTTCACAAAATTTTACCAAACACAAACTTCGCCGCATATTCTCGTTCAAAATTTAGGACAACAACACCAGAAGCCTCAGACAATCACCCAGAATTAACCCTTACGCGCCCCCTTTAGAGAACAAAAAACACACAAAATACGAAGCACAAGCTTACACACAGAAATCACACACATAACCCCAAACCCTCATCTTTACGAAACCCCCTAGCGCATTCTGGAATCACACGGGCACAGCCGAGTGGTAATTCATACACAAAACAACACAACCATAGCCTTCGTGAGCTCATTCCACGGAGACGTTCACGGCAGTTACTTACTGCCATCGTAACGTCCGATTTTTGGAATTTAGACAATTTGAGATATATCTTCTACTTAGTGATTCGTGTCATGCTGCTTAGAGACGTATTCACATCTTTAACACATGTGTTTCATTGCAAGACGGACATCACAAACTATCAACGACAGGAAGAACAGATGAACTGTTTATTCGTAATGGCGGAACCGGCCACTCATCATGACGTCATACGAACGTTGCCTAAGATCGTCAAGTCGATCAAAACCAGTGAGCTCAATAAGGTGATCGTCTATATAATTTCGAAATATCAGTACTTCGCTATCTTTGAGAGTATTGCTCCAGAAATATCTGGTGATCTGACACTTCGTTAGTGAGGAAACTAAGCTACTGGAACGGGAAGGACTTTCATTTTACAGGAAGCTGTTATATAGTGTGTCCCAAGAGGAATTGTTAATATTCAGTGATATGGTAGGAACGATCATTAGAAGAAAAAAAATCTAGTAAGCATAGGGTCCAAAATGCATACCTTAAGAGCTATGAGCACTTGTTCAGTAGAGGAGCCATGGAGATGTACAAGTGCTCATTCCTCTTAAAAGTATACAAATTTTAGACCCTACCCTTACTATACTTTTTTTTTCCTTCGAATTATCATTCCCGTCATACCCCTGAATACTGACTGTTCCTCAAGCAACATCCTGTAGAGCTGAAACGTCAAAGGAAAATGTAGAAGGGGCCATACAACGGAAAAGAACTTTAAGTAAACGAAGATTGAAAGGGATGTGTGATAAAGTCATGGTTTCAAAATACTATACGAACTATTAACAGAAGACTGGAAAAACTGGTAGACGCTGACCTCATGGAAAATCCGTTTGTGTTTTGGAGAAACATACGAACACGCAAGGCAGTACAGCCCAACAACTTATTTTACGAGATAGGGTAAGCTTTCGATAATGTTGACTGTTCTTTGGAATTATGTAGGTAGCAGAGGGCAAGGTACAAGGAACGAAAAGTTATTTGAAACTTTTGCAGAAACCAGACTGCAATTTAAGAGTGAGGACATGAATGGGGAGCAGCTGTTTAGACTGCCGTGAGACCCTATTATTCCCAGTCCCCTAGATTCTTCAATCTGTACATCAAGCAAGCAGTAAGTATGAGCACAGAGTTACGTTAGTTTATATTGTTGAAGTATTATACACGGAGAAACTTTACATAATAAACAGATGCAATTCATCACGTAAGTTCCATTTGTCAGCCGCTCTTCGTCAACGAAGAGGACGTCGTTGGATAAGGTTACTCACGTGGGATTCGTTAATGTCTGCCTCGTTAAGGTGGTGTCTGTTACAAAGCGCTTCTTGCGGAGGTATTTCTTGTCGTTTAGAATGAAAATGTATCAGTCAAGGTCACTAAGAGAAGAGTTGTTGAAGGCTTTAGAGTCCCACCATTTCAGATGAAGCGGACGTTCCGTCCTGAATGCTAAGTAGCAGGTTGAACTATAGGAACAATACTTGCTACTGGAATTTTGCACAGTAGCCTCCAGAAGAGGGAGCGCCTCAAAACGCTCGATTATAATAAAAATTAATCGCAATCTTCGTGTGCGTCGGATTGTGCGTATCTTTTTCCTTCCTGACGATACTACATGTACAATGCAATTAGTTTACCCTGCCGGGTACCGTGAACTTTATTTACCGTAACGTTCTTTCGCGATGAAACTGCTGCAGGCCTGTCGCTTTATCTGAAGGTACCAACTGCGAAAATAACCATTTGTGTCTGCGAGCCTTTCCACAAAATTCCGAACTCTGCCTACAGAAAATGTTCCCGCGAGTGCAGATAACCCTGCGCGCACCCTTTGTGACGCGGCTTTTCGAAACGCCCACGCACATCCCTTTGTGGTTGCAGAACGTGACGTCCGCGGAGTGGCAGGTCAATAGCTACCTACGTGTCCACGCTTGATGGACTCTGCGCCACCACCACAGTTCTTCGTCCCAGAAAAAGAAGCGTGCCACGATTGTCTTGTCGTCGCGTGAAATTTAGGTACACTTTAGCTCCGAAGAAATGGAGCTTTCGCACACATTTTAGTTTTCTTGTTATTCATATAATATTGCCGGTAGCAAACGGGCTACATGATTCGGTGCTAACTGCAGAACGCAACGCGTCTTTTCACATGCATAATGTTTTCAAACTATTACCAGTGTTTAGTACAGCCTACAACGTTTGAAGTAAAGATCACCGTAAAATTGACGCTGCAATAAACAGCAGAAGGAACTTTCACGACATTAAAGGCTGCAGAAGCATAATTAGCAGCTGAAACGTACACACACTTCTAACGACTAAAATTGCTCCTGGCTCCCAAACAATCCACCTTCGAACTTCTCCCCCTGAATAACGGCAGACACTCTTCACATCCGGAGTTCCTCATTTTAAGACATTTTGAAGTTCCCACATCAGCTGTTATTAAAAAATACTCTATTACACCTCGCATGATTGGCCAATTTCCGCCTAACAAACTATTTCCAAGGGCAGTAGGTGTCGACGCGATTGAAAACATCCTGTAAGGCCGATACTGCCCAATCGTCCAAGATTGAATAAAGAAAATGTATGTCAAAAAACAACTGTTGTGGGAAACTTCAAAAGATTTTACCACATATACGGCTGTGGTACCTCAACATGAAGAAAATTACTTAGTGATGCCTGCAGTAACCACTGTGCCAGGTATTTCCACCACATACATCTGCAACTCTGAGATTACGTCTAGAGTCCGCATCTCTACCACTGAATGACGTGAAGTTGCAACAGAGAGATGTTGGAAATGAAATCTTAAAAATGTCAAGGATGCAACATTCTTATTATTAGGAGCTGTCTTGGATTTTCAATAAAAACTGATCACTAGAGTAATGTGTCTACTATCTCTCTGCGTTTTTGGTAGTGTTCGGCATAAAATAAAGCAGACCCAAAACCAGCTGCACAAAGGTATTACGTATGAATTCAGTGGGAGGGTAATGTCTGGAGCCATTTTCCGTATTATCAGCAATAGCCTTTTTATACGCCTGTTTCGAACAGTTCTTGCGCAGTGTCGACTCATGTGGTATATACAGGGTTATTACAAATGATTGAAGCGATTTCACAGCTCTACAACAACTTTATTATTTGAGATATTTTCACAATGCTTTGCACACACATACAAAAACTCAAAAAGTTTTTTTAGGCATTCACAAATGTTCGATATGTGCCCCTTCAGTGATTCCGCAGACATCAAGCCGATAATCAAGTTCTTCCCACACTCGGCGCAGCATGTCCCCATCAATGAGTTCGAAAGCATCGTTGATGCGAGCTCGCAGTTCTGGCACGTTTCTTGGTAGAGGAGGTTTAAACACTTCACCATTAAGAAAAAATGTTGCTTCATCACTGAAAACAAGTTTCGCACTGAACGCATCCTCTTCCATGAGCTGTTGCAACCGCGCCGAAAATTCAAAGCGTTTGACTTTGTCATCAGGCGTCAGGGCTTGTAGCAATTGTAAACGGTAAGGCTTCTGCTTTAGCATTTTCCGTAAGATTTTCCAAACCGTCGGCTGTGGTACGTTTAGCTCCCTGCTTGTTATATTCGTCGACTTCCGCGGGCTATGCGTGAAACTTGCCCGCACGCGTTCAACCGTTTCTTCGCTCACTGCAGGCCGACCTGTTGATTTACCCTTACAGAGGCATCCAGGAGCTTTAAACTGCGCATACTATCGCCGAATGGAGTTAGCAGTTGGTGGATCTTTGTTGAACTTCGTCCTGAAGTGTCGTTGCACTGTTATGACTGACTGATGTGAGTGCATTTCAAGCACGACATACGCTTTCTCGGCTCCTGTCGCCATTTTGTCTCACTGCACTCTCGAGCGCTCTGGCAGCAGAAACCTGAAGTGCGGCTTCAGCCGAACAAAACTGAGTTTTTCTACGTCTCTGTAGTGTATCGTGACCATATGTCAATGAATGGAGCTACAGTGAATTTATGAAATCGCTTCATTTGTAATAGCCCTGTACTGTGGCTGCTGATCAGTATCACTGCGCCAGAAAGCTCCTAAAACTAGTGTTGCATCAAAATGAAATTTTATACGTGTGATGGGGCCGGGGCGGATCAAGTGAAGACACTAGATGGACCACCGAATTTCTCAGTTGGGCTTCAGAATAGATGAGCAAACCTAGAATACGACCGAATGGAGCGTGGCTAGATGATGTCAAGAAATATGCCAGAACAACACATGCCTATAGGTGGGGAAATCTGAAAGTGGCCTTTATCCAGCAAAGTATGTCAAAATACTGATGGTTAGGAGAAGCTGGCACAGGATGGTAGTCAGTTGAACAGGGAGGCTACGTCAGCGCACACACACCTCTTTGCCAACTTCTCAACGTACGCGTGAAACAGTGCGTATCACTTCATCACAGTGGTATCTAAGACGGAATTGTCTTTTTAAGTGCGGGCACAGTGACTAAGCACATTTTCGTCACCAGCCATTCCTTTTCCCTTACTCCAGAGCACCCGGCCTTGGCACCTGCTATCCTGCTGTTTATTACGGCCCACGAAGGGTATCAATTAGCGTGACTTTGAAAGTTAACGTAAAATTATTTGCTTTTGAGACTACGCAATTTTTACGGTTTTTCCTATCTCAACAGCTTTCACATCTACATCGATACTCTGCAAATCAGAGGGTTCATCGAACCACCTTCACAATTCTCTATTATTCCAATCTCATATAGCGCGCGGAAAGAACGAACATCTATATCTTTCCATACGAGCTCTGATTTCCATTATTTTATAGTGGTCATCGTTTCTCCCTATCCATGTCGGCGTCAACAAAATATTTTCGCATTCGGAGGAGAAGGCTGGTGATTGGAATTTCGTGAGAAGATTCCGCCGCAACGAAAAACGCCTTTGTTTTAATGATATCCATCCCAAATCCTGTATCGGTGACACTCTCTCCCCTATTTCGCGATAATACAAAGTGTGCTGCCCTTCTTTGAAATTTTTCGATGTATTCCGTCAATCCTATCTGGTAAGTATCCCACACCGCGGAGCAGTATTCTAAAAGAGGACGGACAAGCGTAGTGTAGGCAGTCTCCTTAGTAGATCTCTTACATTTTCTAAGTGTCCTGCCAATAAAACACAGTCTTTGGTTAGCCTTCCCCACAACATTTTCTGTGTGTTCCTTCCAATTTAATAAGTTGTTCGTAATTTAATTCTTAGGTATTTAGTTTAATTTACGGCCTTTAGATTAGATTGATTTATCGTGTAACCGAAGTTTCACGAATTCCTTTTAGCACTCATGAGTGTATAAAACTGAATTAAAAACTAGTCTATCTCTACACTCTGTGAATCACTGTAAAGTGATTGACAGAGAGTACATCCCAGTGCACCAGTTATTAGGGTTTTTTCCTGTTCCATTCAGTCATGTGTGGATCGTGGGAAGAATGATCGTTTAAATGCCTCTATGTGTAATGTAATCAATCCCTATGATAGCAATATGTAGGGGGTTGTTAGTGTATTCCTAGAGTCAGCCCTTAAAGCCAGTTCTTGAAACTTTGGTAGGCGACTTCATGGGATAGTTTCCGTCTATCTTCGACAGTCAGCTGGTTCAATTCTTTCAGCATCCCTGTGACACTCTCTCATAGGTCAAACAAACCTGTGACCATTTATTCTTGTCCTTCTCTGTATACATTCAATATCCCCTGCCATTCCTATTTGGTATGGGTCCCACACAATTGAGCAATATTCTGGGATGGGTCATACAAGTGATTTTTAAGCAATCTCCTTTGTGGTTCGATTGCACTTCCCTAGTATTCTACCGATAAACTGAAGTCTGCCACCTGCTTTACCCGTGACTGAGCTTACATGGTCATTCTGTTTCATATCCCTACTAAGTGTTACACCCAGGTATATGTACAAGTTTACAGATTCCAACTGTGACTCACTGATATAATGTTCATAGGATACTATGTTTCTTCATTTTGTGAAGAGCACAATTTTACGTTTCTGAACATTTAAAGCAAGTTGGCAATCTTTACAGAACTTTGAAGTCTTATCAAGATCTGACTAAATATTAGTACAGGTTTGTTCAGACTGTATTTCACTGTAGATAATTGCATCATCTGCAAAAAGGTTGGGATTACATAGTCAGCTTTGACGAGAGTTCCGGAGAGCTTGTCACCTTGCAGAGAGATCCTGTTCCAAATTCTTGAAAGCGATTTTGAACTACAGCCCTGGCAAAGATGTCTCAACGCAATGTCAGTGATCAGTGTCTCAAGTGTTTTAGAAAAACAGAATTCTTGGCGTCTCTCTATCTCTGAATTTTGCTTATTCAGAGTCGACCTTCAGCTTTTCGCCCAATTACTGCCATAGGAATCTACCAGGTTATTGTCAGTGCGGTATAAGGACAACGAGAAACACTGACGTACATCAACAACTGTAGCGTTGGTTTCTCTTTCTCCGTCATTTAAACAATACTGCGTTTTCCTCCAACAGAAATTTCTGTTTTTGAAACAATTTTAACTTTAATACGAGGGTTGACTGAAAAGTAATGGCTCCACCTTCGTAACTCATCAGTTGGCAGCATTGGTATGCGGCAGGTACTCGCTTGTTCCGTAACCTCTTCTCTACAGCTCCAGTAGGTGGGAAGCCTTAGCATTGAACGGTTGTGTTGTTACAGTGTAAAGTATGGAACCCTGCGCAGATGGTCAGTCAATGCAATTTAAGCAACATGCACTCATTGAATTCTTGACAGCGGAAGGTGTCACCCCAGAGGAGATTCATCAGAGAATAAAAGCAGTTTATGGTGACTGTGTTCATGTGAGTACTTCGCGTCGTTGGGCGAGTAAGTTTGAAGATGTTAAGCGGGAACATCTGACCTGAGTGACAGGGTTGAACGTCCTGTGACAGCAACCACCAAGTTTAACAAGCAAAATGTTCACAGATTGATTCAGGACGATCGTCGTATCACTCAGAGAAATTGCAAGCACAATCGGCGTTTCACAAGAATGTGTGGGTCACGTCATTGCTTTGTTTGGCTATCGGAAGATACTTGCACGATGGGTAGTCCAGATGCTGACTCCTGAAACGAAAGCGCACAGACTTTAAATTTCCTAGGAACTCTTCTCGCGTTACGAAAAGAAGGTGACTCCTTTCTCCATTCAACTGTAACAGGAGACGAAACGTCAGCCTATGGAATATCGACACAAAGACTTGCCCCAGAAAAAGAAATTCAAGACTCAGCCCTCAACTGGAAAAACCATTGCCACAGTGTTCTGGGACGCAGATGGTGTTATCGATGTTGATTTCCTTCATCGCGGAACAATACATTCAGTGCGTTACATCACAACGCTGCAAATTTTGAAAAGACGGCTCACAAGGGTCTGAAAGGAAAAGGGACATTTCCTGCAGCATGACAATGCCAAACCACACACTTCACATGCCACCACAGCAGAACTTCAGAGACTGAATCTCACCACCGTACGGCATCCTCCACACAGTCCAGATTTAGCACCGTCTGACTTCCACCTGTTCCCGATACTGTAAAGACGATCAGCGTGGACATCATTATCCTTCTGATGAAGACGTTGAGAGAACTGAGAGACTGGTTACGGAAAGAGTGTCCATTTTTTCCGTGACGGCTTCAGAAAACTTGTTCATTGTTGGAAGAAATGTATCCAACTGGTAGGTGATTATTTGGAAAAGTTAATATTGTCAATTAAAAATCACATTGTAAGGATTACTTCTGCGTTTGATTTATTAAAATATTCCCATCCAAACACAATTTACGAAGATGGAGACATTACTTTTCATTCAACCGACGTTCTGTGGATTTATGTTCTTATTCGTCTTTTGTCCAGATACTGAAAAAAAAACAATCTTTTGCGCTCTCGTACAGCCGATTCTTGCTATGCTGAACCTCGATAAATCTATGATATTCTGCTTGTTTTGGTACAATCGAAAAAATCGAAGCTATTGTCATTACAGACCATCCTGCATACACCCTAATTCGAAGTAAGTGGCTAACACTCGGAAATACAAATCGTTGCGAAAATTGTTCAGATAAATATTTTGTCATTCAAATTTCCGCGACATTTTTTTTCTTAACAATGGTCAACTTCCTAAACTACCTAAATCAGTAATAAAAATGACTTCAAAGTAGCGTCACTCTCACAGAATATAAAAGAAGGGCTGTAGCGAAGACGTTTCGGGATTCCGTCATCCAAGTTGGAAAAAAAAAAAGTCAAATGGCTCTGAGCACTATGGGGCTTAACATCCGGGGGTCATCAGTCCGCCAGAGCTTAGAGCTACTTAAACCTAACCAACCTAAGGACATCACACACATTCATGCCCGAGGCAGGATTCGAACCTGCAACCGTAGCAGTCGCGCGGTTCCGGACTGAAGCGCTTGAGCACCGCGGCCGGCAGTTGTCGCCAACCCCGAAGCAGATAGGTTGAGATTGCTCAAGGTCATGCAGAAGAGAGAATTCGGAACCGGCGAGATGGGTTCTTGCCTCTTGGAAAAATCTTATTGAAATGGCTTTGTCGAGATCGCCAGGAGGTCACATGCTTTGAAAAGGCTGTCATTCACTGTTAGTCTCAGCATTCTAGGGTTCGCTGCAAGGGATGGGTGGCTCACAAACTTTAAGAAAACTTGTAACTTCGTTGCTAACATGAAGAAATGAATCAAATTAAACTTGTGTCTATCAATTATTCGAACTTTTTGATAGGTCCCTCTAACGCAGAATTATCGAGGGTCGACTATATTTGTTCTCTCTTGTGGAGGAACAGTCTTAAAAAAGTCTTCGTGCAACCTTAGCAGTGTGTCACGAATTACGGAGCAAACAAAGTAAACATTAGGAGGGCACAAAATCTGTTTGGAGTGAGCACGGTCAGAACTGCTTAAATCCCCCTCAGTGGGCGACGCTATCGGCCGTCGTTTCTGAATGTGCCATCTTCGGCGTACTCACGATTTTAGAACTCTTCACTCGCCAGGATCAACTGGTCACTGACGTCACCGACCCACACGTGATACGGTTCGCGGTTGATTAACACACTGACATTTGACGCGCACCCAGAACGAGTAGTCTATTTGGACAAGAAAATTGGCCGTGCGAAGATGAGATGAGATCGGTCAGACAGCGGATCTGGAACACACGCCACGTCACTGCGTTGTAGGCCGGACACGGTGCGCACTCGCCGCGGCGGTCAGCCAAGAGTTCAGTCCAGAGAAAAGGCCAATAAACCCCCAAAGAGACGATTCTTTAAAGAGGCAGACGCCCATGTATTAAAATAGTTGCGCAGGTCTGATCCTTTCACAACTGAGGTAATTTATTAAATATCTGACACTAAGCATAAAGGAGACACACTTTACAGAAGTTCGAAGTTATACACGGAAGCGCCAAAGAAACTGGTGCAAGCATGCGTATTCAAATACAGAGATCAACTTTTAAGTGAGTTTGGACGTGATGTAACAGTCGGCGCACGAGCGATGGGACACATCTCCCAGGCAGCGATGAAGTGGGGTTTTCCCGTACGACCTTTTAACAGTGTACATCGCTAAGACCAGAAAAAGATCCTAATCGAACGGGACCAACGACGACTGAAGAGAATCGTTCAACGTGATATAATTGCAACCTTTACTCAAATTGTTGCAGATTTCAATGCTGGGCCATCAACAAGTGTCAGCGTTCGAACCATTCAACGAAACATCGTCGATATGGGCTTTCGGAGCCGAAGGCCCACTCGTGTACCCTTGATGACTGCACGACACACAATAGCTCAGTACTTCCTTTGTTCGCCTCAGAACTACTAGTTGCTTGAAATGTGTTGTCTTATTAAATGTGCAGACTACATCTGTAATTTTTTAGTGCTATTTCTGAGATAACGAATTTTGTATGGAAGTAAGAAAGCTGAACTCATAGAACGAAAAAGGCAGGCTTTCGCGGAAACAGAATTTACAGGGAAACGCTAGCAACTGTAACCACACATCCAGTAATTTGATGAAAAAATGAGAACCTATTTCATTTCTAGAAAATCTATAGCAAGTAGTGCAAATGCGATTTAATTTTTAAAGAAATGAAAAGGTGCGTGGGGTGAGCTCATTCAAAATGTTAATGAGTCATTTCCTTTAAAAATTTGGAACACAGCCAAAGACCAATTTTTTTGGAAGAACAGTGTTGTCACTTTTTATTGCTTTTAATTGACAGGATGGCAAATAAAACACCTAGGGTTTGAAAAATGAAGACGTGCAGAGATTTTTTTTAACTGAGTAGAATGATCCACCAGGGAGGCAAGGAATGCAAAAAGGTGGCTGAAACAACAAATTTAAGTTAAGAAGGAATAATAGTAAGGACTGCTGTATTGACATGGGTGGTTTCAGTTCACAGAAGTTATCCTATGATATATTAAAGCACGGTTAAAACCTCTAGGGTAATTATGAAGATGGTATCTGTTCTTTTGGACAAGTCCGAAAGAACAGATACCATCTTCATATAGAAGAGACTTATCGGCCAATGATCATCTTCAGTGGGGAATGCACTAACATTGCTCAAACTCTTATGGGGATTCGGTAGATTGACTGCCACGAGTATAGTGGGCAGGGACACTACAAATGTAGTGTGTGGACAGTAAGTTGGAAATGTGGGTCTCAGAGGGAGTGTGCCAGAGATAAGACCCTGCAGTCGCCCTATCCTCTGTCCTCATTGGCTCAGCCAGATAGAGCGACAGCAATGCAAGCAGGCGATCCCAGGTTCGAGTCCCAGTCGGGGGCACACATTTCCACCTGTCACCGTTGATATCTATCAACAACTGTAAGCAGCTAAAATGGTCTGGATTTCATTGTAATTTCATCCAAAGCTAATTTTCTCAGTCTGCAAATTTACAAAGTGGTTTCCCCTGCAACTTCTTGTCTAAAACATGAATCGTAATTTTCGGAGGATACAACATCACTAGAATTTCTGCTGCACAATGAAAACCAAGTTATTAATTTTCAATGCATGCAAAAATGTTACAAAAAGTGGTTAAGAAACTATTATAAAACAATTTTCATATGGTGTGGCTTGATGTGCTACTGAATGTTCTACCTATTTACTGTACCTATAAAATCCAATTTGGATGAGTGCAAACTTTATTATTTTTTGAATTATCAAAGAAACCATGAAGGTCAACATCGTTAGGTTACATTTCAGTTGTTGATTTAGGCATTTGTAAACTGGTTCTTTGTCCAAGTGTCTTTCTCGCTACCTGTATACACATTTCTTCACAATGGAATTCTAATACTTTAGGTAACAAAAATTATTATGTATTTTACTGTGTGACAATGTATCCAACCATTTAAAGGATTTGAAGAATGAAAAGAACTGAAGAGGGCCAGCCCGTAACTGCCACTTCCGACAGACTTATTGCGCAAGGGATAGCGCACACTGTGAGTGGCCTGCTATACCAGGGTTGTCTCAAGTTTCCTGAAATGAAATTCCCTGACAACTCCCAGATTTCCAGACAAGTTTTAGCACGTTTCCTTGCCAAATTTTGAGACCTTGAGGGTAAGTAAGCAGGTAAGTTGACAAAAAATGTAAGGACATCTGTATTTCTGAACATGTTATTCACTGTAATTTTGAATCAATAGCAAGTTATTGTCACATTTTTAGGACTTACATCTGCGCCAAGCCAGTAATGGTGCGTGGCCTCTCCATAAAGATACCACTTCATCCGTTGGGTCAAAAACCAGATTTTCTCCAATTTCCCTGACACGTTTGAAATCCTCAGACATCCCCTGATTTCTCGTACTTGTGGCAATCGTAGATACGAAGGAGCTTTCACGAAATGATAAAAACAGTTATTTACCAATGTCTCTCGTTGACTACATCAGTTTTCTTGCACTGTTGTCTTGAATAGCCATGAGAAATTTTTAATCTAGTACGGCTGTCTGTAGACTTTTCACCGTCCTGCCTCAGCAGACTAAGTCATTTACCATAAAAAATTGGCTTCCCAAGGATCTCTTTTAGCACCCTTGCTGTACACCAGTGGCATGCCAAACACTACTAGCAAAATGTTTTGCTACACCAATAACATTGCCATAACCATAGAAACCAGCACACTTTAGGAAGGAGAAAATATATTGTCTACAGACTTGGAGAAAATCTCAACACATATTACAAAGCATGGAGACTCCAACCAAATGCTGCCACGACAGAAGTCTGCACAGTCCACTTAAACAACAGAATCGCAAACCAACAGCTCAATGTTAATTTCTGTCAACAGATGATTAGACACAATTTCCAGCCTAAATACCCGTGTGTCGTCATACTCAGTTGGTTGTTAACATAAAAACACCTGGCAAACACCAGCCAAAAACTGAATACTCTAAAGAACATCATAAAGAAACTAGCAGGCACAACTTGGGGTCCTGATGCTTTCACTCTACTGACTGCAGCTCTGACTGTATACCCAGCAGCTGAATACTGTGCCTCAGTGTGGAAATGTGTTCATACAAGGAAACTAGCATCTATCTGAATGAATCAATGGCAATTATTACAGGTACACTAAAATGCACACCAATCCCTTGACTGCGGACCGTCGGTTAACAATCCACCACCTTAACTGCGACGCCAAGGAGCAACCGATCGAGAACCGAGGAAGCTGCAGCACCCCGACTAGCCCCAAGACCTTCCAGTTCTTTCACTCTTAAATGACGCTCCTACAGACTGCTTGATATCACACACTCCACTGTGGCGTAATGGAAAAAACAACACCAAGTTTAAAATTAAAGAAGAGTACTGCATGAGACTGCACGCTGCAACAATCAAACTGAGGTGTTCAAGATCCATCTGCCAGGCTTCCAGGATTTGATCTGAAGAGAAGTCAGTGAACACGGTTGAATAGGGTAACAACCTGTCACACCAGGTGCAATGCTCTGATGCGCAAGTGGGGTCTCAGGGAGTCTCCAGCCTGTAATTGTGGTCCCCAAAGAATGACCTGTTCAGCATACTGTCAGAGACTGCCCTCTGACAAAGTACCCAGAGCCATCCAGTGATTTTACTAATGCTGCTGCTCCCTTTGCTATCAACTGTTTTCATTCAGCAGATGTTGAACTCTGACTAAATGTGTATTTTAATTAAAAGCCATAATTTTGTATTTTAAATGTCCTTTTAGATTTATTCAATTATTAACTAAGTATTTGAAAATTTTAGCCTTGTGCCTAAATCCTTAAATGTGTAATTGTGAAATGTACATATTTCTCAGTATTTTCTATTGTCACTATACGATAAATAAAACTCTAGATCAGTGGTCGCCAATGTTCTTGCAGAAGAGCCAACAGTGACATTCTGGGGCAACACTTCAGGCCACGTACGTATTGATCTTATTAATTTGCAATCTACATAAAGTAGTATGTTCTGAGTCCCTGTTGGACTACCTATAGTAAGGTGTGCTAAGCTGCGTGCCAGTCTGCAAGTACTGATCCTGCCCTACAGGCACCATTCGGAAAACTGTATCAGCTGTTCCCTGTGTCAGACTGCTACCACTCTTAGCAACCACAAAATTGACACTAACAACCAGATAAAGTGTTGGTGTATTGACTTTCTGAGCGAATGATTAATTCATAACCAATAGTAATTGTAATTACTTAAATGCATTATCCAATACAGGACACAATCACAAATGTTTATTAACGTTTTGAATGTCGTTCTTATAGTCACTGTGTGATATTACAACATCCTAGATTTCATTTCATATTCCTTGCTGCAAATAGTTACCATATTTCAAGGTGATGGTCTGTAATGAAAATTCACAAATCGGTATCACTTCCGTGTCTGTACTATAGCAACTGATCTGATATTGGCTCTAAAGCTGTTGGAAACACTCAGCAAACACTTCTTGTGGAGTTGCTCTTAGTACTGTGATCACGTGCCATGTCTGTGGAGCTCAAGCCTTTCAGGGGTAATTTAAGGTGGAGGAACAAAATGTCTGCTGGCGCCACATCTGGAGAATAAGGCAAATGATGACTAAGTCACCTTTTGTTGAGAGAGAAAGTCGAGCACGCAGACACTGCAGATATCCGACAACACGTGACCACAGTGCATCGAGCGAGTCCACGAGAAGCATTTCCTGACAGTTTCCGACAGCTTTATAACCTATGTCAGAAGTGTGTTGTAGCCAATGGTGTCTGCTCTGGAGGCCAGTTTGATGATTTTTGGTTTGTGGGGCGCTCAACTGCACGGTCATCAGCATCCGTACAAAGTCCCAATTTTTACACAGTCCAATCTAGTCACGGTCACGAATGACGATGGTGATGAAATGATGAGGATAACACAAACACCTAGTCCCTAGGCAGGGAAAATCCCCAACCATGCCAAGAATCGAACCCAGGACCCCGTGATCCAGAGGCAGCAGTGCTAGCCAACAGACTACGAGCTGTGGACACTGGAGGCCAGTGAAGGTATTTTGTTTGTAACTCTCGAGTCCTTTATTTTCTGAAAGCATTAACCCAACTTTTCAGACGCTTCTTGTATTACTGTCTCTAGGTATTTTTGTTGTCACCGAGCAGGAAAACTATACTCTTAAGGAGGGGTTAATATTAGTTGATCGTTTTGAATAGGCTATTTGTCTCTAGACGGATGCTGTTAAACACGGCTGGGAACCACGGGCTGCACGAATACTAAGAGTCTGACAGCAGGTGACCCGCGGGCCGCAGTGCAACGACTGCTAGATGCGTTTGACTCCATTCCCAAAATTTGGGGTACAGGGTGGGGGGTGGGGTGGGATGTAATGATCGTATGGCATTGTTGGCCGGGAGGCCCCATCTGGGGAAGTTCGGCAGCCGAGTGACTTTCAGCCGACGCCATATTGGGCGACTTGGTTGCCAGTGATGAGGATGAAATGATGAGAAAAGCACTAAACCCAATCCGCAAGCGGAGACAACCTCCAACCCGGCCGGGAATCTAGCACGGTCCCACTGCACGGGAGGCAAGCACATCACCACTCAGCTAAGCAGGCGGACGGGTACAGTAGGCGCAGCGGCTTACCTCGAAGACGCCGAGGCAGCGGCCCAGCTTGCCGCAGACGCCCGCCTCCTCGCGCACCTCGCGGATGGCCGTCACGCTGGGCTCCTCGTCGGGCTCGACGCCGCCGCCGGGGATGATCCAGTGGTCGGGCCGGCGCGACGACGTCACCAGTAGCACCTGCCAGGCACCCAGCACACGCACCAGTCAGCCGCGCGCCCCTCACCTGCGCCTGCGTCCACGCGCCCACAACAACAACAGTGACGTCTCCGCGTCTGATCACGGGGGGTTCCCCGAGCAGCCGGCAGGGCCAGCGCAGGGCGGGCGGGCTGCACCGTCGTCGCTCCGCCCCCGCCCTGCCGCTGCGCCACTGGGGCCGCTCGGGGAACCCTGCACGACACTACAGGCGCTCGCCCGACTCCGCCGTCGAGCGTCCCGGACAACGCGTCGCTTGACGGCGGTGGCCGGGCCAGCGTTCAAACTCACTACAAATAAATTCCATACACACATTACTGCAATTTCGTACACACATTAAAGTACAGCACTGTAAGTCCCGTGAAGGATAACTACAGCATCGAGTCAGCGCCAATCCCGCTCCACTGCTTCTCTAGGAATACAGGCCACTACCATCTAAACAACGAAACAAAGAACATCAAACAAACTGAAATCATTACACACTTGCAAAGAAGGCGCCGCAAAATGTACAAGTCATTCAAAGACACACATTCGTAAAAATCATAAGCTTTCCATACACTCTAGTGTCAAGTGGAAGCGAATGTCCAGAATACTGTGGCCCTGGACTGACCAATTTACAAATTGAGACATTTCCTCTATTTCTCGACCTATGGTCTTTTTAACGTTTCATTCCTTTAACGTTTGGGGGCGGGTAGACGTGAAGATGACAAATGTGATTCTTATTGGTTAAAAAGTTTTGGTTGCAATTTTAGTTTTTTTTATTTTTCAACGACGCGTTTCGTCTTATTTAGGCATCTTCAGGTTTTCTTAATTTGGTATTTCTTAGAAGAATCCTTTAGTCAGTGTAGCTAAAGGGCATCGTCTAATATATCAGGCCCGACATATTAGACGATGCCCTTTGGCTACACTGACTAAAGGATTCTTCTAAGAAATACCAAATTAAGATAGCCTGAAGATGCATAAATAAGACGAAACGCGTCGTTGAAAAATAAAAAACTAAAATTGCAACCAAGACTTTTTAACCAATACTATTAAGCACTGGTTTGCTGTATGCCACATATGGATTGGAAGAATTTTTATGGGATTCTGTCATGATTTCTCTATTATTAAGTTATTGTACTTCCGTTCTTCATTGTTTGTATTTTCTTGCTTTTTTTCTTTCCCTGGCTTGTCTTGCGGGGGATGTTCACAGCCTCACTGTTCAGGGAAACCTTCCTACGAATACACCTGCAATGGCAGCGTCTATTGCTTGTTTAACTTCCTTTGGTGACAGTTTGGTTTTGTGTTTCATTTATGTCCCATAGAAGTAAATGTAGGATTCATGGTTTTTATGCAGAACCTAATGTCTTTGTTTTGTAGTACTATGTTGATTGCTACGTATTGTTTGAGTTGTCAGTATGCATCTGCAAGCAGGACAATTTGGCGAGTGAAACTGCTTACGATGTCGCGATTGCAAGGGCAGTACTCCAATAGAGATACACCACATATTATTCAGAGGTTAACATGGTCATGATCGTATCCTGCGATTTTATTTCCATTTTATCATCCACGTAGCAAAGAAGTACTACTACAGAACGGAAATATACCTTACTATAGCAGAGATCGTTTATTCAGAGATCTGCCTTTAGCAACTGCAGTAAGGCATTACACCACCACCTTTGACCTCGTGCTCCACAGCTGGTTCACGAGGTCTACAGCCACACGAGGGTGAATCGCGAAGAGCCAATTTATGCACCAGGGCACGGTCGGTACTGACGTCTTACCCATTTGTTCCTCTTCAGATTAAGTTCAGCAGTTTTCACTTAAGATTGTGTTCCGCGTTTAAGGCTATTTTGCCGAATTTCCCCTCAATTTGCCATATTGGACTCCTGAGATTTCCCCAAATTTGAATTACATCGTTTAAAACTTCACAGATTGTAGGACACTAATGTTTTGAGTGGCCTATTTCTTCTGTTCTTGGTATCATTATGTAGAGACTGAATTTTACTAGAGGCCTGTAGTCGCGAATTATTTCTGCGTCCCTGTAATAACCTGTATCTATTATTAAAAATGGACGTTAATCTTCCAAGTTTAATAGCTACATTGCCAGACTAACATTCAATATTCAGCGACAAAAACGAGGTTCCGTCAGATGTAAAATATACGCTTCGGAGAAACGTAGATGAGTTCCAAAGAGACGTACTCTTGGAAGTAGACTTATCGAAGTATAGCGGTCACAGTCTGATCTCGTGAAACTGCTCACTGAACCACAGAACACACAGAATGTCTTAAGATCATGCGAGAGACGTAACGAAGGATTTCGCGCAGTTCGCCGAGACTCGTCAACGAGGAACGGAAACGCATGTAAGTAATTACTGCAAGATACAGAAAAACACGAGTAATTGCATTGTATTTGATTTACTACATCCACTGACCTCTCAATCGGTCTTTTACTGAAAATATCTGGTCAGCAGCGGAAATGACAAAATGTGCTGCATCTTGTTTGCAGGCTAACTTGTTCACGGATTAGGAATGGGCGCAGAAATGGTAGAAACGAGGCACTGAAGGCAATAATTATGCCACAGCTGGAAATAATGATTTGCGGAGATGTAAAAGTATACGGATCTGATCGGTACGTAGGTTCAAGTAGTCGGGTTATCTCCCAGTGCTACGCCGTGCCGAAAGAGACCCCCACGCGCATCCGACCCCCGGCACCGGCAATGTGGTTAACGGCGAAGAAAGGCTACAGAATTAAAAATGCCTTCTAGGCAGGAGATCTAGAAAGGGAAAAGGCTACAAATGTAATGGACACTAGTTGGGCCATCAGTAATGGATTAATATGAGAGTAGCAGTTAAGGCCGCAGGTGTGCGTACCATTGAGCCATTGGCACCCACAGCCGTCTCGTCATCGGCAAAGCGTCAAAGAGAATAGCATCTACTAATCATCATAGCGCTACTCCTAAATCGGAGCCGAATCATGTCGTTAAAATGACGCAAGCTTTCGAGCAAGTACTCCTTGGCAATCGTCAAGTGGAGCGACTGCTGATGGGCAGCCTGCTGGTACGCCCTTGTATGCTGTAGCAGCCGGGCCTAACGTCACCGATGCTCATGCGTGGCCCACGAGAAAGACAGGCCGCGGCGCGTACGTCACGCTCAGCTAAGCAAACAAAATGTGTTTGTGTTTCTAAATCTGTTAACTCGCAGCTGGGCGTGTACGTTCTAACGAGAACTGCATCTTCAACTGGAATCTGCTATTATGAAGTCTAGCTGATTGACAGTACAACAAAATTTAATTTAAGATCAATACTCAACTAAGTGTATAACGGCTTGCTTTTAGCGTTTAGTCTCTTCTGCTTAACAGTCCTCATTTCATACAAGAAGTGGTGCCTTCATACAAGAAGTGGTGCCTTATGCAACTGATAATCGTTTTGGCACGATTTCAATTTTATTGTACCCAGTACAACCGTAAGAAATTATAAGTAGACCTATGGACTTCCGATTAGTGTAGGACTAATAACAGCAAGACTCCATTATAGCGGATTACAGTAGAAGATGCAATTCTCATTTTACGTATACACCTATTTACGAGTTAACAGGTGTGGAAACCTAGTTGGTCTGCTGAGCTGAGCTAGCGGAGGCCTACCTTTCTGACGTACGCGCCGCGGCCTGTCTTACTTAAGCCTCGGCTCACGGCATCGCCATAGACGGGCGTTCAAAGCAGCCACTTGAACCCCGCGATCGCTGGATCGCACATCGCGCTGAGATATAAGCCACTGTCTCTACTGGGAGTTTCAGTTCAATGGCTTCTTTAATTACTTTCCCCAGAAGCCGTTAGTGCAGATCACGACTGAATTGTGGTCGAATTTAATCCTTTGGCCGTTTTGTAAGGTACGCTCTACTAAAGCAGACTTTTCGGGGGAAGCGTAACCGTTAACACCTCTCGCACTCCTCGTTATGTTGTTCTACGGTGCGCAGTGTCAGACATAAGATTTCCCGCACCTGCGGGGTATTTTTATGAACTCCCAATGTTCCCTGACCTGCCGCACTTTATCAAGTTTCAGTAATTGCCAATTTTCAATATAGGCCTGAAGATCTATTTGATTTCTGTCTTGAGCTGGCGCTTATCTCGTCCGATCGCAGCCACAGAACGGCTAAAATGTAAGCATATTTTCCTACTCCTCATCGGTTGTCCTACTGCAGACCTTACTAGAAACAAGTACATTTATTTGATGATCGCTGTAGCCGTTGTTCCTGAAGACGACGCGTAGATGTTTCTGCTGATGGAGCATGACCATCATCAGACCCATGGCATCCTTCGGAGATGGTAGGTGGAGCACTCATCTCAACTGCTGTGTCAACTGGTGACCAGTTGACATCACAGCAGCTGAGAAGATTGCTCCACCTACCATCTTCGAAGGATGCCATGGGTCTGATGATGGTCATGTGATATGACCGAAACCGGTCACCTATGTTCTTGTAACATAGGTGGTGCGATCAAGACTGAATTTTAAAAAGAAATTTTTTAAGAGAGTTTGACTGTTTGTCGCACAGCGGGACGGGGGGATGGCGATGCTACCTTGATACTGGGCGACTTCACGACCTCAGGCTGGGTGTCAACGGCTCTAGTGTGATTGAACAGATGACACTGGTAGCAGTGTATCAGGTTCGGAATATTCGGCCAGACTGTGATAATTTTACAGCCTGCTTTGATCTTTGACGGCATCACCATTCTATCAAAGGTGAGGAAGAGTGTGTGGGTGGGCACTAAGGAAGAATCTTTTTTCATTACACAATGGACGGCAATGACACCCTGATGAGAGAGATAAGATTGTATTTCGGCCTCAGACCGTCGAGCAGCCTGGTGCAAATTACACCACGGGAAGAATTCAAAGTGCGATGGGCCTTGACACGAACAGGGTAGCCATGGAGAAGCGAGGCAGCAAGGAGTTGTTGCGTTTGGGAATCAGAAGTCGTCTCCAAAAGCAAAGTGCCATTCTGTAAACGAGAGCAGGATTTCACAGGGCCATCAATTGCATCAACACCTTTCTGAATAATAAACAGATTGACCATGGCAAAGGACTGACCGAGTTCAGTATGTGAGACCACATGGAACTATGGTGCAATGGGAAGGGTTTTGAATCAGCAGCCTCATTACGTTTACGTTTTGTAGACATCGATTGGGAAGATGAGTGACTCATTACGAGAAAATTCCCCACGATTGACAGAATCTATGATGGCACGCTCCTGCCAACTGGGTGCTGCCTTCACAAGGGGGCACACATCCACCTTAGGTGACTGTTCACACCTCAGGTCACACCTCCCGAACATCTGACAGAGGGACCAATCGTCAATTTGGGAAGGTTGCAGCTCAAGCAATCTTCCCTCCCTGGGCTTGGCCTGTACCAGGGGGTATGTGCGAACCCTACCTGTCGACCCGGGGCTCGGGATTACGCGTTACCCGGTCACCTGTTACGTGTCAGGCGCCCGGGCCGGCCTTCAGGAGCGCACAAGGAGGAAGAATAAAGAGGATCCTCAAACGCCAAAGCGGAGGAACGACAGGAGAAGGGAAACAAAGGAACTAAAAGGGAGCCGACAATACAGGTGAGACTGTTCGACAGAATGCACAAAATTGCAAATAATTCCCCAGACATGTTCCCCAAGCGAGGGGAAAAAGAATAGCAAGAGGACAGAGATGCAGCACGGAAGGGAAAAATGCTGCTAAGGCTGGGGCGCCGTGGCAGCCACGCACGAAGCCGCGAATGGTGGCGAGCCCCCTGGGGGACCTCGGAGATGCTGTGCACCATCGTTCGTGCGCCAACTGTAACACCACGTTCAAACTCACTTAAGTCTCTATAACCTGCCATTGTGGCAGCAGTAACCGATCTGACAACTGCGGCAGACACTTCTTGTCATACGTATAGGCGTTGCCGACCGGAGCGCCGTATTCTGCCTGTTTACCTTTCTCTATTTGAATATGCATGCCTGTACCAGTTTCTTTGGCGCTTCGGTGTGTATATATTCAATAAAGATGAAGCTGAATTTGACTTTTAAAATTACTCAGTCTGAAACAGTTTTTACGGCTGCTTAGGACGTAATACGTAAAAAACCCTGTCGATTAATTTCAATGTTAATATTACGTAAATTTTTGTACTTGGTAACTGCTAATTACCGAACTATCAGTTTAATAAGTCACAGCTGCAAAATACTAACGCGAATTCTTTACAGACGAATGGAAAAACTGGTAGAAGCCGACCTCCGGGAAGATCAGTTTGGATTCCGTAGAAATGTTGGAACACGCGAGGCAATACTGACCCTACTACTTATCTTAGAAGAAAGATTAAGGAAAGGCAAACATACGTTTCTAGCATTTGTAGACTTAGAGAAAGCTTTTGACAACGTTAACTGGAATACTCTCTTTCAAATTCTGAAGGTGGCAGGGGTAAAATACAGGGAGCGAAAGGCTATTTACAATTTGTACAGAAACCAGATGGCAGTTATAAGAGTCGAGGGGCGCGAAAGGGAAGCAGTGGTTGGGAAGGGAGTATTACAGGGCTGTAGCCTCTCCCCGATGTTATTCAATCTGTATATTGAGCAAGCAGTAAAGGAAACAAAAGAAAAGTTCGGAGTAGATATTAAAATCCATGGAGAAAAAATAAGAACTGAGTTTCGCCGATGACATTGTAATTGTCAGAGACAGCAAAGGACTTGCAACAGCAGCTGAAAGGAGGGTATAAGATAAACATCAACAAAAGCAAAACGAGGATAATGGAATGTAGTCGAATTAAATCGGGTGATGCTGAGGGGATTAGATTAGGGAATGAGACACTTAAAGCAGTAAAGGAGTTTTGCTGTTTGGGGAGCAAAATAACTGACAATGGTCGAAGTAGAGAGGATATAAAATTTAGACTGGCAATGGCAAGGAAAGCGTTTCTGAAGAAGAGAAATTTGTTAACGTCGAGTATAGATTTAAGTGTCAGGAAGTCATTTCTGAAAGTATTTGCATGGAGTGTAGCCATGTATGGAAGTGAAACATGGGCGATAAATAGTTTGGACAAGAAGAGAATAGAAGGTTTCGAAATGTGGTGCTACAGAAGAATGCTGAAGATTAGATGGGTAGATCACGTAACGAATGAGGAGGTACTGAATAGGATTGGGGAGAAGAGAAGTTTGTGGCACAACTTGACTAGAAGAAGGGATCGGTTGGTAGGACATGTTCTCAGGCATCAAGGGATCACAGATTTAGCATTGGGGGGCAGCGTTGGTTCAAATGGCTCTGAGCACTACGGGACTTAACTGCTGAGGTCATCAGTGCCCTAGAACTTAGAACTACTTAAACGTAACTAACCCAATGACATCACACACATCCATGCCCGAGGCAGGATTCGAACCTGCGACCGTAGCCGTCGCGCGGTTCCAGACTGTAGCGCCTAGAACCGCACGGCCACTTCGGCCGGCGAGGGCAGCGTGGAGGGAAAAAATCGTAGAGGTCGACCAAGAGATGAATGCACTAAGCAGATTCAGAAGGATGTAGGTTGCAGTAAGTACTGGGAGATGAAGCTTGCACAGGATAGGGTAGCATGGAGAGCTGCATCAAACCAGTCTCAGGACTGAAGACCCCAACAACAACAACAACAACAACAACAACAACAACAGGTAAAGACAAATCGTAATTCTTTGAACGTCTTTCATTGGGATCTCCAGTTTAGCACCTCCTTGTGATCTATACCCTGTCTATTATCAAAATATCCACGGGTGTGCTGCCGGTCTATAGTGTCCAACGGGCACAATATTTCGGCGATCATACATGTCGCCATCATCACGTGAACTGACGGACTGAGCTCCTGTGAACGTGCCGGCACGGAGATCCGTACGCTATGGCTGCTCAGAGGGAACTGGGTTCGGTCGCGGCGGCGGCCGATTTAAATACTCTCCGCCCGCGGCGCGCCCCCTCCGCCGTCCGCGCCCCGCGCCCCGCGCCCTGGTCGCGCGGTGGAACAGATTGCGACGGCGTCTGAGATGACGTCGGTGTGATGGCTCTGTCCGCCGTGGTCGTCACAACTATACGTTTGCTCGATTTACTCTTGATTAACCCAATCGCTGGTTCGCAAGCCTTGCTAAGATTATAGCCACAGTCACGGTTTATGAGGTCGTCATTGGTGCGAATTCCGATGGCCTCTCTAACAACGCTGTCCCAGTATCTATACGTCTGTACCAGAATCCTCGTGCGGTTGTACTCCATGGCGTGATTTTCCGACAAACAATGTTCAGCGACCGCCGACTTGCTCGGAACCATCAGTCGAGTGTGCCTCTGGTGTTCACTGCATCGATCCTCGACGGTACGCATCGTCTGACCAATATACGACTTGCCACATTGACACGGAATCTGGTACACGCCGGCCTTCCTCAAACCGAGGTCATCTTTGGCGCTTTCCACCAGTGCACGAGTTTTATTTGGAGGACAAAACACAGTTCCGACCCGGTGTTTCTTCAGAATGCGGGCGATTTTCCCCGAGAGTGCGCCCGTGTATGGAATAAATGCAGTGCCTACCTCCTCCCTCGTGACTTCATCCATCTCAACAGGTTGTGCTGCAGTGGTTGGGCGGAGAGCACGTTGAATCTGCCACTATGAGTACCCATTTTTTTCGAAATACAGTTCTCAAGATGTTCCAATTCCTGGGGTAGACTCTCTGCGTCAGAGATAGTGCGCGCCCTATGTACTAGAGTTTTAAGTACCCCATTCCTCTGTGAAGGGTGGTGGCAGCTGTCTGCGTGCAAATACAGATCAGTGTGCGTTGTCTTCCGATACACCCCATGACCTACGGTGCCGTCAGCCCTTCTCTTGACCAAGACGTCAAGGAAACGTAATTTACCCTCCGTTTCAGTCTCCATAGTGAATTTGATGTTGGGGTGTATGGAGTTTAATGTGTAAGGAAGTCAAGGAGCCGGCCGGAGTGGCCGAGCGGTTAAAGGCGCTACAGTCTGGAACCGCACGACGGCTACGGTCGCAGGTTCGAATCCTGCCTCGGGCATGGATGTGTGTGATGTCCTTAGGTTAGTTAGGTTTAAGTAGTTCTAAGTTCTAGGGGACTTATGACCACAGCAGTTGAGTCCCATAGTGCTCAGAGCCATTTGAACCATTTTTTTGAAGTCAAGGAGTTTATCCATACCATGTGGCCAGATGACGAACGTGTCGTCCACGTAACGGAAAAAGCAAGTAGGTTTCCATTCGGATGACGACAGGGCTTCCTCCTCGAAGTTCTCCATGTACAAATTCGCTACCACCGGTGAGAGTGGGCTACCCATGGCGACTCCCTCCGTTTGTTCGTAGTATTCTCCATTAAAAAGAAAATATGTGGAAGTCAAGACATGCCTAAAAAGTTCAGTGGTCTTCTCGTCAAACTTTGACTAATCAATTCTAGTGACTCTCGCAGGGGTACCCTCGTAAACAAGGAAACGACGTCAAAACTCACTATGATAACTGACTCATCCAACCTGAAGCTATCAAGGCGTTTAACAAAATCCACGGAATTACGGATGTGATGAGGGCATTTACCCACATAAGGACTTAATATTCCCGTCAGGTATTTGGCCAACAAATATGTAGGTGCCCTGATGTTGCTGACAATGGGGCGTAATGGTACCCCCTCTTTGTGAACCTTCGGGAGTTCATATAGTCTAGGCGGTACCGGACCTTGGGGTAACAATTTCTTAGCGTCACCCTCCGGTAAATCTGCGTCGTTGAGAAGCGCCCTCGTCTTGTTCTCCACCTTCTTTGTAGGGTCAACGCTGATCTTCCGATAGGAATCGTCATTTAGCAGGCTCTGCATCTTATCAGTGTAGTCCTTATGGGAGACAACAACTGTAGCATTGCCTTTGTCAGCCGGTAAGACAAAAATTTCAGAGCGCTCCCTCAGATCACGAATGGCCGCCCTCTCTTTACTGCTGATATTTGACTTTATCGGCTTGGATTTCGTCAACGCATGACAAGTTTCACGACGTATTTCCTCGGCTGATTATGGCGGAAGTCGAGCTGCAACCTGTTCAACAGCACTAACAATTTCTGCGACCGGAGTGAACTTGGGGGTGGGAGCGAAGTTGAGACCTTTCTGCAAAACCGAGACCGCATCATCACTCAACACCATGCCACTCAAACTGATGACAGTCTTGCACGGAACCTGTAGAGATGGTTTGTCAAGGAGACGTGAGAACTTAGCTGTTTGACGTCCCGTTGCCTTCTTATGGGCGGAATCAGCTGCAACCCAGGTGACACCGTCAATCCAATCCCAGGAAAAAGAAGTGAAATTACTAGCCAGTTGCAAATGTAGTTTGAGTAATTCCTGTGAGATAAACTCAAGGCTCCGGCGGGTGAATTGCACTCTCTCACGCACCAATGCGAGGCTGGCTCGTTTCTTGATTCTCTTAGCTGCTGCAGAATCGATGTGATGCATAACCTTAGCAAAATTTGGAACAACGTTCTCGGAACGACATCTCTTTAGAAAGGCAAGAGCACTTAGCAAACGACATCTACGGTGGCGCAACTTTTCAAATTTCTTCATGCTGCGATACATCTCCTCCCCGTAAAGGCGTATGATTTGGTTCTTGAGTTTCTCCCGGCGTATTTGATAATTCGGATCTCCGTGCCGGCACGTTCACAGGAGCTCAGTCCGTCAGTTCACCTGATGATGGCGACATGTATGATCGCCGAAATATTGTGCCCGTTGGACACTATAGACCGGCAGCACACCCGTGGATATTTTGATTATCAAATACGCCGGGAGAAACTCAAGAATCACATTACACCTTGTCTATTTACTCCCTCCCTCCCTCCCCCTCACCCTCACCCTCACCATTGATTTTACTACTGGTGACGTCTGTAATTAATAATGCGTAACAAGCTACTGGAGAGCAGACGTGTGTGTGTGTGTGTGTGTGTGTGTGTGTGTGTGTAAGTGCCTGAACAACTTCCTAAATTACGTCGAATTTCGGGTTCACCGCGTATATCGAAAGGGGACACGAGGTGTAGGAATTTAAAGTGTGTAGGGCGTGTATCGGCGAGGAGATGGCGAACAGAAGACGGCGAGCACAGTGTCGTGTAGAAAACAGCGCCGCCCGGTGACGCTGCCTAGAGCGGCCGGCGGGCAGCGTGCTAGTCCGGCACGGCAGACGCCCGGAGCGACCTCGACCATTGACCGACGGGGGCTACCAGGCGCCGCGGCGCGCCGCGCACAGTACGGCAGAGCGGGCGGAGCAGGCACGCTGGTCGATAGCGCGCGGCCTGGGAGCGCTGGCCAGCGCTGGCGCCGGCGCCGGTGCCACGTGGCCGCGTCCGCTCACCTCACCTCACCTCACCTCACCTCGCCGCATTATCCGCTACACCCACAACGAGTGGCAGCAGGTCTGCGACCAAAGCGTACGCTGGGAGACTGGCCCCTCGCAGTCTAGCCAACGTAGTAGTAGTACAACCTCGGCATGAACCCAACATCTGTCACCGTCCACTTCAATGACGTCACACACTTCCTCTACCTCGCAAAAACGTGGAAAGTAAGACAAAACCAGTTAACCGAGTAGAGAAAGGTACTACATGTGCATACATACTCAGCAAGGCACCGTACGGTGCATGGCTAAAGGTAGCTCGTGCGTGATTCACCCTCCAAGCGATGGAAAAACAGTCAACGTAACTCCGAATGAACCCTAACTTCTCTTCAGGGTACTTAGCGTAATGTACGTTGGCAGCAGTGGAATCTGTGGTATCCCGTATCGATACCACTGCATGGGTGTCGTAGCAACGGAATTTCAAGTTTCTATCTGACGCCTATAGCAATCTCGCGGACCCAATGGTGCGCGCCTGCTGCGCCATGCCTCCAGTGGCTATGCACTATACGAGCGCCCTCTGCCACTGCAATATAGGCTGGCCGTTGGCAGTCACACAGCCGAGTTTCACTTCACTTCGACACCGTCGTTCGCTCTTACAAGGGAGGCCACGACGTTTGGAACGCGGATTTACTTCAAACTTCGTACACTCTTAGTACTTCATTAGGACAACAAAATGCGTAAGCAGTAGAGCGTACTTCTCAAGCGTTATTGACAAAATCTCAGGATAATTTCGGTCGTCAAAAATATAAATGTGCGAGCCCGTTTTTACCAGGAAGCGGCGGCAGTGGAGTGGTTAGCGTTCAAGCCCGCATACGCAAGGTCTTTTGAGGTTTTCCGTGGAAAAACAAAGCTCATTAACATTTTCAAAAACCTCTCTTTGAGCCGATAATTTGAAAGCAAACCATGCAAAACGCAGCATTTCCTCAAATATCGGCGCTAATAATTGATCATGCAGTATCGAGTGTAAATTAATGGCGTCTTCACGAGAAGCTATTTCTCGTTCTTTTTCGATTAAATACCAACGATTTTGAAGAGACGGACAAGCATACATTTTCAGTATTTTATGCGTTTTTGTCGTTTACAAGTCGATAGTTATGAATATTGTATTATTTGTGATAATAAAAATTAGTAGACTGCCAAATAGCATTGTAAATTTAATAAAAGTTCATCCGATTACACGTTAGGCAGACAAGATTGAGATGGTTAAGACATCCGCCAAGAGGGAGCCTCTCTGACAGGATGCAGGAGAGCCCCAAAGGGGGTGATGGGCACTGAAGTCGCCAAACAATAAAAACGGCGGAGGAAGCTGAACAATCAGGTGCATCATGTCAGCCCGACTAACTGCGGATGACGATGGCGTGTAGACGGTACAAACTGAAAAAGTAAAGGCAGAAAGAGTAATACGGACAGCTATTGCTTGGAGTGGGGTGGTCAATGGGATGGGATGGTAATAGACATCGTCCCGAACGAGCAACATGACCCCACCATGAGCTGGAATACCGTCCACAGGGGTGAGGTCATACCGCTCCGAGGTGTAGTGGGTAAAAGCAATACGGTCAGTTGGGCGCAACTTGGTTTCCTGGAGACCAAGGACGAGCGGACAGTGCAGACGGAGGAGCAGTTGTAATTCCTCCCGATTAGATCGAATACCTCTTATGTTCCAACGTAACAAGGCCATCGTTAGTCAGAAAAAAGGGGGAAACGAGAAGGGGGAAGAGCTGGTCACCTCGAAGGCCGCGGAGGGCCAGGTTTCGAGGGAACAACGCTACAACCGGCGGGAGGCGGATCGTGTTCCATCGAGTCGTCGCCAGCTGCGGCCGCTGTCCCGGGTTGTGTAGGAGGGGCAGCATCATTTGCAGACGAGAGGCCAGCTGAGCGCCTATTAGCAGAGCGTCCCGGCGAAACTGAAGACGGCCGGGAGCAGCGACTCACGGATGGAGCGTCAGACGAAACGCGCCGGGGTGGAGAGGGGGATAGAGACTTCGTCATGGAGGCCTTCTTGGAAGCCCGAGGAGGCACAGGGATGGTGGGCTGGACCCAAAGAAGGTCCTCACGCGCGGGGTCCGTTTTGGAACGCCAGACCTCGGAAGCCGGGGTCCGGAACGTTTCCCCGATGGACGCCTGAGAAGAGGATCGCTTCTCAGGCGTCGGGAGGGGGGGGGAGGAAGGGTGGCCCCTGGGGCAGAGAGGGCGGGGGCCGCGGGGGAGGATGATTTGGAAGGGAGGGATTTGGGAGGCGGAGGCAGAGACCCCGAAGGGGGGACAGGATAGGGGTGAGGATACTGTGGAAGGAGTGGACACGACTGAGGCAAACGAAGTTGTCAACGGCACGGGATGGAGGCGGCCATACTTCTTCCTGGTCTCAGAATAAGAGAGACGATCCAAAGTTTTGAGTTCTTGAATCTTCTTCTCCTTCTGATACGCGGGGCAGTCTAAAGATCTAGGCGAGTGGATGCCAGGACAATTAACGCACCGAGGTGGTGGGGTGCATGTATGTTCCTCACGAAGAGGACGTCCACAATCGCCACAAAGGGGCTCAGCCTCACACCGTGACGACATGTGCCCAAAGAGCAAACATCGAAAGCAGCGCATAGGAGGCGGGACATAAGGTCGCACGTCGCACCGGTAGCACATCACCTTTACCTTCTCTGGGAGAACGTCCCCCTCGAAGGCGAGGATAAAGGCCCCGGTGTCGATGCGACGGTCTTTGGGGCCGCGCTGGACTCGCCGGACGAAATGCACGCCTCGGCGCTCCAGGTTGGCCCTGAGCTCCTCATCAGATTGCAGCAGGAGGTCCCGATGAAAAATAACCCCCTGCGTCCTATTCAGTGCCAGATGCGGGACAATGGACACTGGGATGTCCCCTAGTCGGTCGCACGCCTGGAGCGCCGCCGACTGTGTGGCGGAGGTGGTCTTTATAAGAACGGACCCCGAACGCATCTTACTGAGAGCCTCGATTTCCCCGAAGATGTCCTCAATGTGCTGAACAAAGAACATGGGCTTGGAGGTGGCGAACGTCCCCCCCATCGGTCCGAGAACAGACCAAATAGCGGGGGAAGTACTTCGCCCCAAGCCGGCGGGCCTGTCCTTCCTCCCAGAGAGTGGCCAAGGGGGAAAGGGCAGGAGAACCAGAACCAGAGACAGTACCTTTCTTTTTAAAAGACTCGGCCGCAGAGCGACCTGATACATGTTGACGTTTCATCTGCGAAACGTCCGCCGCGATACCACCCACTCCGACCAGGGGCTCTCCCCACGGGCGCAACCCAGCCTCAGCAAGGGCCACCTGGCAGGATGACCGTTGCCGGGAGCCCCGATGCCCCAAGGAGACGGGCATCTTCTCCTTGGCCGACGTGGGGAGGGTGCAGCTCAGGTATCGGCATTACGATCCCTGTGTTGTCAGGGGGCTACAACCTAGAGGGTACATGACGACCCCACCACAACGGGCTGGCTACCGTGCTGGATTTCTGGTGCCATGGAAAGTCCATCATGATCGTAGGTGCAGATGGGTACGCACTATGGGCGTAACTTTTACAACCCATCAGGCGTTTAGGCCCAATTTGAGGAATAGTGGGTATGGTTACAACGCCGTTACAATGCTGAGTGCCACGGTCTTAGTGTACTGAGGACCGGTGATACACCACGGAAGGCTTCCTTCCCCAAAAGGCTCGTACTTCTGTAGAATTTTGAAAAATGGAGGTCAAACCCCAAGGAGGACAATCACATGGAAGGCCGAAACGGTTGAAACTCCTTTTAGTCGCCTCTTACGACAGGCAGGAATACCTCGGGCCTATTCTTACCCCGGACCCGCAGGGGGGACACCGAATTCGACCACTCGCCTTCCCTAATACCGAAGTTGGGCGTGCTCGTTGCATTTATAAGATCGCTTTGCAATGTTATGCCTAGATAACTAATCGACCTGACTGTGTCAAGCAGCAGAGTACCAACGCTGTATTCAAACATTACGGAACAGACATTACAAAATATTTTTCCCAACTCATCGGGATTAATTTACTTTTTTCTACATTTAGATTAATCTCCCATTTATCACACCAATTTTGTTTAAGTCGTACTGTAACCCCCTACACCTTCCCGTGTACCTCAACGTCATCACCAAACGTCCGCACCAGTACCATACAAGGGAAGGACACGAGGTCTAACGGCTGAAAACTAAAGAAAGTTACTCATACGCATCGCGAAACACTGCAGTAATGTACAGTCGATGTTTGAGCGTTAAGGAAATTTATCAAAAACGGCTCGATAGTGAAAAGGCTTCCGACCAGAACGAGGTACATACGAGATTCTACAGAGATTACGAGAAAGATCTCACCCCTTTGTAGAAGCAATTTATTGTAGGTTGTTGGGTACCTAGAGACAGGATACAAGCTCAGACCATTCCCAGTTTTAAGAATGAGTCGTAGAAAAGATGCACATAATTATAGGCCTATGTCAGGGACATCTTTGAATAGTGCACGTTTTATGCTCACCCATTAAGAAGTTTTCGAGAGCTAAAATAGCATCTATAAAAAAATATTCCACGCAGCAATATTATTAAACACGGCTTTGCTCGTCCATGAAATCCAGAGAACAGTAGAAAACTGCACTCAGGTTGATGCCCTGTTCCTCGACCTCCGGAAGGTATTCGGCACAATTGTGCGCTGCCGTTTGGGGGGGGGGGGGGGAGGGGGGGGATGATACGAGCAGACCTGATTTGTAAGTGGATTCAGAGCTTCCTACCAAACAGAAGTCAGCAAGTTGTTCCTAACGGAAAGGAATCTACGAAGTAATGGTAATTTCGAGAGTACCCCAAGGGCTTGTGCTAGGACCGCCACTATTTACAGTGTATATCAATGATTAGTGGACAACGTTCGAGGCTCCGTGAGACTAATTGCTGACGATGCCATTATCTGCACACACACCAAGCAGCGCAATAAGACTGTAGCTAACTGCAAGATGACCTGCAGAGGATCTTTAGAGCATGACCTGTAAAATTTGACACTGAACGTACATAAATGTAACTTATTACACATGAAAGGACGAAGACACCCGCTACTGCGGGATGACGCTACTGGCGAAAAAACGCTTGGAAACAGGAACAGTGTAACGCCTAGGAGTAATCGTCCGTTGCTATCTAAAGTGGAATGACTACATGAAACTAGTTTTAAGATTCTCTGGGACACGAATACAAGTGACTGGAAGAATGTTAAGGAAATGCAATTCGTGCTGTGAAAAAGCGAGTTACGGAACACTTGTTCTACTGATGGCTGAGCCTTGCTCATCAGTGAGGGACATATACTACCGGGTTGAATTAATAGAAGATCCAACACTGAGCGGTATATTTCGTCATGGGATCGTTTAGTGAGCACGAGAAGACAAAATCAGAGATTCGAGCCCACACACAGGCTTACCAGCGATGATTCTTCCCGCGAACTATTCGCGATTGTAACAGCAAAGGAGGGGGGGAGGAGGGGGGGGGGAGCGTGTCTAGTACACAAAGTACCCTCCGAAGCACACCACAAAATGACTTTAGGCCTATAGACGTC
Organism: Schistocerca nitens; assembly: GCF_023898315.1. Taxonomy (NCBI): domain Eukaryota; kingdom Metazoa; phylum Arthropoda; class Insecta; order Orthoptera; family Acrididae; genus Schistocerca; species Schistocerca nitens. The sequence continues at coordinate 69,325,036 of NC_064617.1, forward strand.
AATGCAGAGCGTTACGGAGCTGCTCAACGAACTCCTGCAGTAGAAGAAACTAAATAGAGGCGTTGTGCATCATAGAGAGGTTTATCAATGAAGCAGAGCTTGCGTTCGACGAAGTGCAAACGTCTCGCGAAATAACTTGAAAAAAAAAAAATATCATAAAATAGAACACAAAAGAGGTTTATCGACAGTCATTCTTTCGACATACCATTCGTGAATGGAACAGGGATGGGCATGAACTGTAATGACAGCGGAAGTATCCCCCGCCACACACCGTAAGGTGGAATGCGGAGTACAGACGTACATGCAGAATGTAAAAGGGCTATCAAGACTCGCTGAACACGTCTCAAAGCATAAACAGACAATGACGACCAGCCAATTCAAGTTCTTCTATGGAAATATCTGCTCGAAACTTTCCACGACAGCACCTGCAGGAGTTTCATTTAAACCATTAAAACGCAGCGAAATGGAACAACTCCTGGGCAAAATCTGCATGATGTGATCGCTCTGAAATTTTTATTTGACTGTTGCAGTGCGCAGACACCAAGTATTACGTAGCACGAAGAAAAAAAAAGTGTGAAGGAACAGCATTGATTCGATTGATGCAGCGCGGGATACGGCCTGTGGGACTAATGCCGTGCCACCTTCACTTTACCAGTCAGCCAATTACATTGTGGATATCTAATCTATTCATCTGTTCTCTCAACTGCTGCTAGAAGTGAACTTACTTAATTTAACGTTATGTCCGTATACACTGATGAGCCAAACCATTATGACTACCTGCTTAAAAACGCAGTGGTCCACATCTGGAACGCAATTCGGCAAGTGATTCTGCGCACCTTGGATTCGACAAGTACTTGATAGGTTTCCAGAGGTTTGCGACACCAGATGCCTACGCACAGCTCACATATTTCTGTAATTTAGGGGCGGTTGGTTTGTGGGCGCTGAGCTGGCGCCCGATAGCGTCCCAGTTGGGTTTCATCGGATTCAGATAAGCCATGTGATGGCCCAGCTATTAACGTGAATTGACTGTACTGCTGCTCAAACCATTGCGGCAAGACTTTTGCCTTGCATCACTGACAGTTCTCCTGGTGGAAGAAGCCATCGCTGTTTAAGACATCAAGCGTAAGGGGGTTACAGGTGGTCCTCTATAATTTTCACGTTGTCTACAGCTCTTATGGTGCCTTGAATTGCTACCGCAGGGTCCACGTGAATGTACCCCATAATGTAATACTGCTCCCATTGGTCTGGGTCCGTGACGTGCTGCATGTTTCGAGCAGCCGTTCGCCTGTATGACGGCGTACCTGGACACCACCATCGACCTGGTTCAACAATAAACGGGACTCATCCGACGAGGCGATCCTGCCATAGATCTGCGTTCCAATCTCAATGATCCCGTGCCCACTGTGATCGTAATTAACGGTGTTGTTTGGTCAGCATCATACCTAGGGGTCCTCTGCTGCGGAACACCATGTTGAACACTGTGCGCTGAACGGTGTGCTCCGAAACACTTGCGGCTGCTCCAGCACTGTACTCTGTCGTCAGATCTACAATAAATCACCGCCTGCCCTATAGAGCGCGGGCAAGTCACCGATCCCTACGTTCTGTGATGAGGTGTGGACGTCAAACTTCTTGTCGCCTGCTCGCGGTTTCAGCATTCTTCAATCACTTTCTGCAAGTGCTGACGACAGTAGCACGCCAACAGCCGATCAGATTCGCTGTTTCCGAGACGCTGGCTCCCAGGCACTGGGCCACAACAATCTGGCTTTTCTCAAAGTCGCGTAAGTCGGTGGATTTCCGCATTTGCGCCACTTATCGCCGCTAGAAAGATTCGTCATTCGTCTCTGCTTCGCTCGTATAGTTCTCTTACCGAGCCACGCGCCCTCAGCGCCACCAATCAGCATACTGCCTCGCGGTGGGCAGTGGTCAATGTTTTACTCATCAGAGAACGTGCAAATGAAAAAATGCAATTTACGTCTTTCCAGACGTGAAGGAAAATGTGTATGCATTTCAGATAACTGAAGATACTTCAATTATAGAAAGCGAAGAGCGTATGGAAAAACGAAAATTGGATTGATTCAGTTGCATATAAACAATCTAAAAATCGTTAATATGGTATCGCTAGCAACTATGCTGACAGACCAACAACATTAATGACACTTTATGTATAATTTCACGTGCATTTGTGTCCAAATCTCTTTTTCCCCCGTCCTGCGTCTGACGATATAATCATACGAACAGATGCCCGTACGATCACGTTCTCCACGTAAGATGAACCACGCCAACGATGACTTCAGGGAACCTTTCAAACGGGGTTGTTTTTGCCGGGTCCCACGTCAACAGTCGCTGTGTACACAGTCACAGATGGTGCAGTATGGCACTGGAAGACGCTTACCAGAGACACTGCGGTGGAGGGCCATGGGAAGAATGGAAGCAGGGCAGTCACAAACTGATGTGACGGATAGCTTAGTATGAATTGTTCTGTTTCTCGGATGTGGTGCCAGTTTAGAGACCAAAACTATCTAGAAGACCACCACAGTCTGACATCAGAAAGAGCGGACAGTTGTTAGACTGTAAGGACACGACGGTACCGCCTTAGTAATGCGTGGCAATTGACATCTGGCCTCGCAGAATACACATGACGCGTTGATCGAGGCAACCGGTATGCAGAAGTCTTCGGCATAGTGGCCTTCATTGTCAGTTCTGCTGTGTGTACACCCCTGACGCGTCTTCACAGAAGGGAATGTCAAGAGTGGACTCGTCAAAATCCCACCTGTGGGTGAAACAGTGGGCCAATGTTTTCATACGTATCTGCAAAGAACATGGCACACGTTTTCGAGACCGATTGTGGAAAGTGACCGATGTCGAGGAGGATCCCTAGCGATGTGAGCAAGAATTATGTTGACCACTCTAATGCCTCCTCAGGAAACAGTGTGGATCGGCATGATTTAACTGTTGTCAGGCATATCGACGAGAACTGGGGAACCTCAGTGCGGTTGTTGCGAGGTGCTGTGGGCCCAGACTTCGTATCGATGGACCATAATGTTCGATCTTTTAGAGTACGGGTCGTTTATGTTTTTCTTGGAAACTGAAGATATTGCACCACACATGGCGTGGCCTGCTCGCTCTCCCGATTTGAAAAACAAAGAGCATGTCTGGGATGCACTAGGGAGACGGCTTGCATCACGTCAGTACCCACCAACCACTCTCTAAGACTTGCGAGAGATTGATGACACGATTCACAGCATGCCTCGTCCTTGTCAGGCCTGCACTACTGCCAATGGTGGTCACACCCCATACTGAGCACATTAACCAGTTGTCTGAATGTGTGCGCAAATTCGGTAAGTTGGAAGAATCTAAGAACATTCTTGTCTAATGTTGAGCATGTTGACGTTTTCGTTCTGTATTCTTTCCATTATTTCCACTATTCTATCACATGTTTATACTGCTTTGTGGCAAAATAAACGTAACCTTACAAAATTTCCGTTCGTTGCTTTAATTTCGGACACCAGTCAATAGAGCTCCCTCTATTGAATTACTTTCTCTGTTTTCACCCTCACACGCTCGTCAACTCCTTAGATGGTTTCACGACCTCAATTTTCCAGGGTTATACAAAAACAGAGGGTGATTCGTTTGAAACCAAAGCCCGTGACACATTACTAAACCCATATCCTACTCATTTAAGGCGTGCTGGCACGAAAACCTTGCTTAATTGGTGGCTATACAGATGGACACAAGTTGCCGTTGCCAGAGTATTCAGACCTTTCGTGGATAAGTATGTAGCCCGTAGGCTATCACCACTCTGTTAACAGCAGTGGTCTGGCCCCGGTAACAGACAACAGTGGTTTCTAGACTGATATGACCTGTGAGAAAAGGCGGGTTAGCATCAACGTAGCTGACAAGGGGGTAGAAAAAGATGGGGACTGAAATCCAATGTGGCTTCCTAGCATGAATAATTTCTGCAGCCACGTGAAGTGGTTTAACAAAGCCAGGGACAACAGTAATTTGCCCGTACAGGGATTTGAACTTCGCTGAGGGGGGGGGGGGGGGGGGGAGAGTTCTTTACCACTGCGCAAATGCACTCGCCCGACACGCAGCAGCAGCACCCCCCAACAACATTGCTCTTGTCAAGATGAGAACATTCTAGGTTTGCGTTACTGGCTTAACATTCTGAACTCATCCTAGTTGATCTAGTCGAGAAGGATTTCTCTTGACCTAATTCAACACATCACCTGCGTTATATTCAAGACAGAACAGCAAACTTCGTACCTCGACTACCAGCTGACGGCAAAGAAGTGGTATGAGCACTGCAGGTTCCTTTGCGCCATAAATATATATGAAACTAAGGCCATGTCACGGGTACGGTCAAAAAATGGATGCCCACTAATAGCTAAGAACGGCGAACCTGTATTGAAAGAGTCCTACTGGCAAATCACTGTTCAGGAAGTCTCGTTACTGACATTGCACGCTGCAGTGCATTTAACTGATAAATTACTCTTTTACAGAAAAAGACAGGAAAGGGTGCACAGACTGGCACGATTAAGAACGCGACCAAAGGAAAAAGACAAGAGACGCGGCGTCCGATTGCAGCCTGATATAATGGGCATGACTAGACTATTATTCCTAGCAGATGAGTGAAGCATTGTAATGTCAGATGGCGAGCTGCTATCGACCGCGTAACTGAATTCCACTCTAATAGCTACCTTGGGAAATTATGACAAGAGCCGCAGTTTGTAACTGTAGACTGAAGGACAAAGTAGTTTAATAACATGCTTTCGAGGAAACTGGAGTTCTACTCACGATCAGTGCATCGCGGCCAGAGGCTTCTCTGATAACCTGGTGAGACACGCCATTAAGAACGTGTCCACGGAATGAATGCACACCACTTCTATGAACAGCTTTGCCTACAAAATTACGGTGCAAGCACGATAAGACAATGAAACGAAGACCATAAGGTGCGATGTTAATGTTAGTTTATTCTGTAACCATTTTTTGAAAATTGGATGCAATCTCTAGTTTTCGTTTTTTATGAATACCCCAGCTATCATGGCTGTAAGCAAGAATCCTCAAGATTCCATTTCTGGTCGCAAAAATAAGATCTTTTCGTTGTATTTATCGAAAATTTACGCACTAATTTAATACTGTGAACCACGAAAGGTCAGTTATTATTGCCGTATCATAATAAATCATAACCACTGAATAAAAAGGCAATATGCTCTTTCAATGTTACTCGAGTCCGATTTTACGTGATACTTTAACATAATACAGGATTTCTCAGTTCTGATGATTCGTGTCGAAACCATTACATTGTAATTTATATTACAAATGCGACCAAAACATTTACGAATGGAAGAGTATGTTGCAAACAGATCGCGTGCTCCAGTTGACAATGACAAATTTCACTGAATAAACGACCTGGTCTTGACGTGACTGTCCATGAGCTACTCAAAATTCAGGACTGTCATTGTAACAGTTGACCGCACGCTAGCAAATAAGATAATGAATCTGAATAAAATTTATGTCTATTATCAAGCATATCGTTTGTTTGCACATTATAGATAACTGTGGTCATATTGTAAGTGGTAACCTGTCAACTGCAAACTTGTTTACACTGAAAAATATAAATAACGTAGCGCGAATTCAAGCTTAGCACCTTAATCTCAGATATGCCAAAATTTAAAAAAACCTCACATACACTAACGTTGCCATATGCCAAAGTAACACTCAAAAACCAAATTGTACGTATGGCTCATCATCACGAACATAGCGTCTTACTATGAACAGCTCATGGGTAAACTCGGTAAAACTCAGTCGACGGGAATTATTGCAGGCTTTTGGCTTGTCCGGCAAACAATTTAGATATGCCAGTAAATTTCAAATCGGCACACACTCCACAGCAGAGTGAAAATTAATTCTGGATGAAGTAAATTATCAAATCTGTCCTCGTAAAATCCTATTTCAAATTCTCTAAGGAGGTCAAGTTTTCAGCCCTTCTGGTCTACATGTAAGTCCTCTTCAATTCCTTTTGGTCCGTAACCTGCCTCGTGTTCTTGGCTGCTGCCGACCTACAGAATTGTCTACGCTACTTTGAAAAATGCAGGTACTTCTGATTGATGATTTAAACGCAAACAAATAACGTGTCCTTACCGTTCAAAAACTGTAGCGTGTGCTGTATGCTAAATAAACGGAACTGACAAACTCTTCGTCAGCAAAGTCCATAACATAGACTTTGTACCAAAGTTTGCCGGCCTCGACAGTTTCACATAAGATTGCAATATGTCGCCTCCCACATAAATGGATTAAACCATTAGTCTTCACATCGGATGAGGCAGTCTGAACCATCGCCAGTTTATGTTCATCTTTAACGTGGAGACAAAACAATTCTTATTAATTAATTGTAGACTCCTCCGCAATAACAAAACAGCAAAACCGAAAGTAACCAAATGTGAGTGTTGCAGTTTCTGGCATCCAATTGCCTTTTACCTGTTCTGTGCACTCTGGCTGAAATGCGGCTCGTACAGCTACGCCTCTCAGTCTACCGCTACATTATTACCGTCGTCTACCCCAACGATACCTCTGACCTGAATGTAGCCCTGTGACCTTTACATAATTGGCTACAGTGCTGAAATACTTAAACCCATTCGCTGCTTTATAAAGGTCAGGACGACACAATAAACGAAATGCATCTGTCATCTGAAGGCGAGTTACATCTTTCCCACAGCCCCCTCCCCCCCCCCCTCCTCCTCTCCCACACTCTTTGCAATCTGAAGCAAGTGCCACGTATCTCTGATGTCCGACGTTACAAAAAAGAAAGATACCTATTACCACGGATCTTGGAAATTCATACGTAATTACGTAGTAGTTTGGAATAAACGAAGACAATCTGGACAAGTTTAGTTATCGACGTAATTCTGTTACTTCGGTGTCTTCGAAATTTTATCTGATTCGGCACCGAAAATGCGGATCGCAATAGTGTGTCATCTTACTGAAGTCTCTCAGAAGTCCTTCACAAAGGATGGAGGGCGCTTATCCATGGAAGATGTCTCCTGGAAGATATTGGAAACGCAATATGCGCCCCACTCTAATAGGCGCCGCTATACAGCAACATTGGATACGCAACGAAACAAACCGAACATGCATGAAGTCCTCATTCTCAGACAGTGCATATTACAATATGATATGTACTACTATTCTTAATTACTTAGTGTGTCGTTACTCTGTCCTTCGCTGGATGCTCTCTAGGATCCGTTCAATGTTCTCTCGAGTAGCCGTAGAAACATTAAATTTAAATTGGTTTATTCTGGATTTCATACAATCCAACGACTGACTCTACATGCACTGTTTAAGACAAGTTACATCTAATAAACAGCTATTGTGGAATAAATGTTATTTCGCGCCACGAAAACTACTTCATACAGAATTTTCAATGTTTCACCTATTAAGACAACAAGAATGCTTAAAAAAGGTACAAACTCACGCGAATTATCCGCATATTCTGCGTTTCTATCGGTTCAGTTTTTGTATGATACTGATTAGCAATTACATGAATTGCCCAAGATGAGAAAATCCGTTTGTTAGACATAATTAGTTTTTAGAAGTCAAAGTCTCGTAAAGAGCACAAATGCCCATGGGTCGTTAAGACGAGGACGACCCGTAGGTCTTCATTTTCAGTATTGTGCCTTTCAGTTTCACCGATAGAACATCCAATAAAAAAATTTGTAAACTTACACATGTTCAGTCTATTGGAGCATGTAACAAGTGTTGTGAAACTCGTATAACAAGCCTAAAATAACAAACATTAACGATAGCCGCGCGGGATTAGCCGAGCGGTCTGGGCGCTACAGTCATGGACTGTGCGGCTTTTCCCGGCGAAGGTTCGAGTCCTCCATCGGGCGTGCGTGTGCGTGTGTGCGTGTGCGTGTGCGTGTGCGTGTCCTTAGGATGTGTCTGTAGTGTGTAAGCTTAGGGACTGATAACCTTAGCAGTTAAGTCCCATAAGATTTCGCACACATTTGAACATTAACGATAACTTACTTTAAATGCAATAAAACAATTAAAAGCAGTTACGTATCTTACTTTACCTTATTTCATTAGCAACAGTATCAAAGGAAATTTAAGAACAGTGTCAATTACTTTTAGCCTTTCGGCGCTGTTGACTCCATTAAATGACATGAAAGAACTGACACCTTGCACGCTCGTGGGAATACGCGTATTACACTTAGGTATGTAATCCACTCTCGCCCATGAATGTATGTGTCCTCGCCAACCTTGTCACGAACGAGAGCATTAAAGTGATTGGCATTCCTAGATAGCGGCCGAGCTCTCAAGTGCGTGCTTCTTGGCCCCAGAGGCACACTGCCTCAGAGGGATACATTAATATTACGTAAAACACAGTAACTTTACACGATTGTATTCATATCGGAAAACGCAACTTCACTACAGCATCAGCAAATTGCAACTACATTATCGCAAGGTCACAAAGAGGAAACTCGTGCGCAGCTTATTCTTATCACGACTCTCCACCGAAAGGTCTTACAAGGAAACGCCAGTCTTTAGCATGATACTACAAAAACAACGTTTTAATGCAAGTAAACTACCTACGTTCGGTTCGAAACAATTGATCTTTACTTTGATGTTTGTACTGGTCCTTTCTTATTTGCAGACTGCTGTCGGAAGACCACAACTTATAGGTGGAAGCTGAACTACCGAATGATCTAAATTTCACATATTATGTATGAGCCAAAAATTATTTACAATATTAAAATCACGTTCAGCTCTTGGGATTTTCGAACGTACCGATAAAAATAAGGTGGAAGTGAACACGAAGTTTCAGTTGCAGCCTGGTGCACACGGCAACGATATAACCAGAACCTTCTCAATGACGTGAAATAACTCTGTACTCTTCAATTCAATACGGACTTCAGTCCGTTAATAGTTCTGTTTTACGTTGTAAATTATAACATTGTTTCGTGTAGGCCCAAATCACAAAATTCGTATTTTGTATGGCGCATTTCTCACTTTTTTGTTCGTATAGTTGGACGTAAAGCGTTCACTAAGATTACTTAAGACACCGGCCGTGAAGTAAGATGTGAGGCGGGCGATATTAAGCTCACCGGACAACATACGACGTCTTATAAAACATTAACGGGTATTTGTTTTTCTTAGAGAATTTTCATTTATTAATCAACTTTGTCCCCCCTCAGATACAACACACTTGTGCCAGCTATTTTTCCAACCATGGAAACACGTCTGCAACTCTTTTTCGTTACAGTGTTCAGGTCTTTCAGCGATTCCGTTTTAACTCTTCGATGGTGGCAAAACGACGCCCTTTCATGGTTCTCTTCAGCCTGGGGAATAGAAAGGAGTCGCAGGGGTCAAGACCGGCGAATAGGGTAGCTGATGCAAGATAATGGTTTTGTTTTTGCCAAAAAAAAGTCACCTACAAGAATTGAGGCGTGAGCGGGAGCATCAGTGCGCTGAAATTTCCAGCGCCACAATTCCGGTAGTTTTCTTGCGATTGCTTCACGCGAAGGACGCGTGACGTCCTGCTAGTACATCTAATTCAACGCACGACCATAGGGCACGAACTCATGATGGACTAACGCATTGTCATCTACGGAAACAGTGAGAAGAACCTTTATATATATGATCGAATTTATCGAAAGATTTTCGGCCTTGGCTTTTCAGGTAGTTTCTATTGGGACGATTGGGCCTTGTTTTCAACGAAACACTTACACGTGCACGTTCTTTAGAAGTTCTGGATCATTGTCGACTTCAATCTGAAATTCCAGGTCTACGTCTACGCGAGGTCGTTTTTGGTCTAAATTCAACAATTTCGGAACAGACTCTGTTATTACACATTTCATGATCCAAACATCCGAAAAAATTGCTTGTCTTTAGCCAAAGTACCGTATATACCGACATCACGAACGTACCGGATGGTGACCTGGCGTTTCCGCAGAACGATTTTCCGTACTGCTTCCGCACACTCGTCACTAACTGATGTTCTAGAGCGTTTAGTACGATTGTCATCTTTAACTTCTCCCCAACCCTCTTCGAAACGTTTATACCATCCTTAAACTCTTCTCTTACTCATAGTACACTCGCCAGATACTAAAGTCGTTACTTCGAGTGCGGTGCTGCACTTTGTTCCATTTTTCAAGCAAAATAGAATGCAAATTCTTTGAGCCAGATGTACACGCGATTTTAATTCTACGGTTCCAAATGGCCCGTGAAGACATCAGGTAGAACACGTACCCGGATTTTGTCCGTACCTGATTATCAGTCTGGCACCGCTGTCCGCACAGTGCGTCGATCTTTACGTACGTCTGTACTATACGGACGTACAAACCTGGTCTATAGGCGTGGGAATATTCGACAGACTACTACTGATAGCAGCAACATACCATCTCTACTTCGTGCCCAGCACGTGTGGCAATTCGTCCATACGTCCCTCAAGCGTCCTGAGGCCCACAATGAGACCACCTTCGAGAGTCTGTTCTACAGGAGTACGTACTTGTCGGGCGGCTGGTTGTACCCTAGAATAAATGTTGCAAACACTGTTCACCTCCACATTCAGCACAGTTACTGCTGCAGAACCAAAACAGAGGGCGCACTAACAGGCCTCCTAAGCGCATAATGCACATAGTTTGCCCTTGTGTCACAAGACACAGTCCTTGAGGGTGTCTCATTTTTTCCGGCAGGTCATGAAAACTGAAGATTATTCGAACTGTGTTCCCGATAATACGACACCAGTTCAACCTTGGAACACCATGTCCCTTGGTGATTAACAATTCTGAGATCGTAACTATCTCAAGATCGCTTCCAAGTAAGTGACGTACTGGAAGGCAAGGTGGGGTCTGAGAAGCTCTCGAGTTCCTCCGGTGCCACAGTCTTTACGTTTCACCTAAATACGTGACCACTGCGCCAGATGCTGGCTACAAGTTAATGTAGCCGCGGCACCTTCAAACGACTGGCGCCGAGCGTGGGAGGGCCGGTCGGTGGCGCGCCAGAATAACCTAATTACGTCACGGCAGGCAGACAGCGGTTAGTAGCCTCGGGTGCCCGTGGGGACAGCCGCCTCGACCTTCACTCGGCCACGTGGGGCTCCCTAGGTAGCAGGCGGCGGGCGGTCACAGGTTTGATGCTACCCGCTACCCACCACGAATATCTCTCCTGGACCTATCTCTTCATCGCAGAGTAGTACTTCCATCCTATCTCCTCAATTACTTGTTGGATGTCTTCCCCTACAGTTTTTACCAGGTCTGTAAGTATCAAACCCGGAATTTGGTTGCAATAATTCTACGTCTGTTTGAAACTGATCAACAATATTTTACTCAAAATAATTTCTATTGCTACTTATACATTTCTCCCATCCCTCCAGCAGGCTATGAATGCCAGGCCAAAGAACAGTTCTTTTGAAGCGAACCGGTCAGCGAGCCATTTTCGTACATTTTCATACGAATTGAAGCGTTGTTCAGAGAGAGCGTATCCCAGTGATCAAACAGATGATAATCTGACGCAGCCAAGACTGTAGAATAAGCCGCATGCCCCAGTATTTTCCAGATGAACCCCTCGATTGTTTCCCTGACCCGTTTTGCTGTGTGTGGTGGGGTGGTGTTATGAAGCAATATGACTGTGTTGCCTTTAACCATGTTTTTCACGTAATGTTCGATTTAAATCTATCATTTGCTGTTGGTAACTATCGGAGTTCACGATTTCACCCGATTTTAGCAGCTCATGATAGATAACACCCTTCTGATCCAACCAAACACAGAGCATTGTCTTCCTTCCAAAGCGATTTGGTCTTGCAATGGATGTCCATGGTTTACCTGGATTCACCAATGATTTACGACGCTTAGGATTCGCAAAACACATCCATTTTTCATCACCTGTCACTATCCGATGAAGAAACTTTCTGCACCTTTCCCATAGCTTTCAACTGAAGAGAAACGGCTTTCTGCGTCACAGTCAATTATTCTGCTAGTTCCTGCTGACAAGGGAACCTCCCCATCGCATCCCCCTCAGATTTAGTTATAAGTTGGCACAGTGGATAGGCCTCGATAAACTGAACACAGATCAATTGAGAAAACAGGAATAAGTTGCGTGGAACTGTGAAAAAATAAGCAAAATACGCGTAGGCAGCATCTATCTCACCCCCTAGTAACATACGCTTCTACATCCTACCATTTGTCCTCTAGCCATTCCAGTAGATCTCTTTTTAGGTATTTGTATCCCCTTTCGCCTGCTTCATTTATTGCAATTTTATTTTTCCCCTTTCATCAATTAAATTCAGTATCTCTTGTGTTGTGCAAGGATTTCTACTAGCCCTCGTCTTTTTACCTACTTGATCCTCTGCTGACTTCACTATTCCATTTCTCAAAGCTACCCATTCTTCTTCTACTGCATTCCTTTCTTTTTGTCAATCTTTCCTTAATGTTCCCTCTGAAACTCTACAACCTCTGATTCTTTCAGTTTATCCAGGTCCCATCTCCTTAAATTTCTGCTTTTTTTGCAGTTTCTTCAATTTTAATCTGCAGTTCATAACCAATAAATTGTTGTCAGAGTCCACATCTGCCCCTGGAAATGTCTTACACTCTAAAACTTGGTTCCCAAATATCTGTCTAACCATTACATAATCAATCTGAAACCTTCCGGAGTGTCCAGGTCTCTTCCATGTATACATCCTTCTTTCATGACTCTTAAACATAGTGTTACTGATGATTAAATTATGCTCTGTACAAAATACTACCAGGCAGCTTCCTCTTTCATTCCTTTCGCCCAAATCCATATTCACCAACTACTTTTCCTTCTCTTCCTTTACCTACAATCTAATTCCACTCCACAATGACTATTTTCTTCTCCCTTAACTATCTGAATAATTTCTTTCCTCAATCTTCTCCTTTCTGCGGAGCTAGTTGGCATACAAACTTTTAGTACTGTGGTGGGTGTGAGCTCGTGTCTATCTTTGCTACTATAATGCGTTCACTACGCTATTCATAGTAGCTTACCCGCGTTTCTGTTTCTTATTCATTATTAAATCTACTCTCGCATTACTCCTATTTGACTTTGTATTTGTAACCCTGTATTCGCCTGACCAGAAGTCTTATTCCTCCTGCCGCCGAACTTCACTAATTCCCCCTATATTTAACTTTAGCCTATCCATTTCCCTTTCCAAGTTTCCCAACCTGCGAACCCGATTAAGGAACCTGACATTCCACGCTCCGATCCGTAGAACGCCAGTTTTGTTTCTCCTGATAATGACATCATCCTTGGTAGTCCCCGCCTGCAGATCCGAATGGGGCATTATTTTACCTCCGAAATATTTTACCGCCGAGGATGCCATTATTTATACATACAGAAGAGCTGCATGCCCTTGGGAAAAAAATCACGGCTGTAGTTTCCCCTTCCCTTCAGCCGTTCGTAGTACCAGCACAGCAAGGCCGTCTTACGTTGATGTTACAAGGCCACATCAGTCAATCATCCAGACTGTTGCCCCTGCAACTACTGAAAAGGCTACTGCCCTCTTCACGAACCATACGTTTGTCTGGCCTCTCAACAGATACCCCTCCGTTGTGGTTGCACCTACGATACGGCTATCTGTATCGCTGAGGCACCCAAGCCTCCCCCCAACGGCGAGGTCCATGGTTCATGGGAGGGGGGTTTCTTGGCTTAATTTCGCGTTATTAAAACACTAACGTGCAACTGTTCACTCACACTATTTCATTTGCCACTGTGACTGAAGAGTCACACCCACATCAAAGCCTTTCGTTGCATACGGGCTGGAATGCTTTGTTTACTTTTACACTTACCTACGTAATCTTAAAGAATGTCATAGGCATATTATGTGTCCGCCCCGATAGCTGAATGGTTACCGGCACGGTAGCTCAGCGTGTTCGGTCAGAAGGTTAGAGCTGATCTCTGTAATAAAGAACAGAGTGAACAACGATGAACCTGAACAGGTGCCATGGGACGTCCGCCCCGAACAGAGGCAACTACCTATAATGAACAAAAAGAGATAAGAAAAGGTGGTCTGCGCGACGGATTGTCATGCCAAGGTGCTCGGGTTCGATTCCCGGCTGGGTCGGAAGTTTTTTCCGCTGAGGGACTGGGTGTTGTGTTGTCTTCGTCATCGTATCATTCCCATCGACGCGCAAGTCGCCGAAGTGGCGTCAACTCAAAAGACTTGAACCAGGCGACCGGCCTACCCGACGGGAGGCCCTAGCCACACGGCCGGTTACTACCAAAAAACCAACTTTACATAATCTGTCAATATTATAGCCCGTAAAACCTAAAAACAAAATCAGTTATATTACACATGGCGATATAGTGTCAGATATGAAGTTTTTCGATGCAACTTACTTGCCAATAGACAAACTAACGGCGGGACAAATTTAAAAATTTCAAATCTATGGAACAACGCAAAAATTCGAGATGGGCAGTGCAAAGTACGAAACGAAAATAATGTTCTATTACACATTTGGCATATGAACACTTGTAAGGAAGTGAAACACTGAAACCTACTAAAATACACTCCTGGAAATGGAAAAAAGAACACATTGACACCGGTGTGTCAGACCCACCATACTTGCTCCGGACACTGCGAGAGGGCTGTACAAGCAATGATCACACGCACGGCACAGCGGACACACCAGGAACCGCGGTGTTGGCCGTCGAATGGCGCTAGCTGCGCAGCATTTGTGCACCGTCGCCGTCAGTGTCAGCCAGTTTGCCGTGGCATACGGAGCTCCATCGCAGTCTTTAACACTGGTAGCATGCCGCGACAGCGTGGACGTGAACCGTATGTGCAGTTGACGGACTTTGAGCGAGGGCGTATAGTGGGCATGCGGGAGGCCGGGTGGACGTACCGCCGAATTGCTCAACACGTGGGGCGTGAGGTCTCCACAGTACATCGATGTTGTCGCCAGTGGTCGGCGGAAGGTGCACGTGCCCGTCGACCTGGGACCGGACCGCAGCGACGCACGGATGCACGCCAAGACCGTAGGATCCTACGCAGTGCCGTAGGGGACCGCACCGCCACTTCCCAGCAAATTAGGGACACTTGCTCCTGGGGTATCGGCGAGGACCATTCGCAACCGTCTCCATGAAGCTGGGCTACGGTCCCGCACACCGTTAGGCCGTCTTCCGCTCACACCCCAACATCGTGCAGCCCGCCTCCAGTGGTGTCGCGACAGGCGTGAATGGAGGGACGAATGGAGACGTGTCGTCTTCAGCGATGAGAGTCGCTTCTGCCTTGGTGCCAATGATGGTCGTATGCGTGTTTGGCGCCGTGCAGGTGAGCGCCACAATCAGGACTGCATACGACCGAGGCACACAGGGCCAACACCCGGCATCATGGTGTGGGGAGCGATCTCCTACACTGGCCGTACACCACTGGTGATCGTCGAGGGGACACTGAATAGTGCACGGTACATCCAAACCGTCATCGAACCCATCGTTCTACCATTCCTAGACCGTCAAGGGAACTTGCTGTTCCAACAGGACAATGCACGTCCGCATGTATCCCGTGCCACCCAACGTGCTCTAGAAGGTTTAAGTCAACTACCCTGGCCAGCAAGATCTCCGGATCTGTCCCCCATTGATCATGTTTGGTACTGGATGAAGCGTCGTCTCACGCGGTCTGCACGTCCAGCACGAACGCTGGTCCAACTGAGGCGCCAGGTGGAAATGGCATGGCAAGCCGTTCCACAGGACTACATCCAGCATCTCTACGATCGTCTCCATGGGAGAATAGCAGCCTGCATTGCTGCGAAAGGTGGATATACACTGTACTAGTGCCGACATTGTGCATGCTCTGTTGCCTGTGTCTATGTGCCTGTTGTTCTGTCAGTGTGATCATGTGATTTATCTGACCCCAGGAATGTGTCAATAAAGTTTCCCCTTCCTGGGACAATGAATTCACGGTGTTCTTATTTCAATTTCCAGGAGTGTAGTTTCGACAGCAGTGCACAGAAATGGGATTTCTTCAAGTTGAGCGTACTTTTTATCGCGTCGCACAGCTAAATTCACATGTTCTCGATGATTGCAGCTAAGCTCATTTAGTCACTACTTATTCGTAAGTTTATTCGAGTGGTGGTTTGTATTTTGGGTGATCTACGTGTTTTGCAGCTGTGTGTGTGTGTGTGTGTGTGTGTGTGTGTGTGTGTGTGTGTGTGTGTGTGTGTGTGTTTTACACGTTCATTTATGGTTGGCTTTCGTAACTTTTACTGTATTCGTTCTGGAATTCTGCATTCGCAATTTCCCTTCTTCTGCACTGTTAAAGCTCATTTTTGTAAGCGTTTCTGTCACTGCAGCACATTCATAACAGCGCGACATCTTTGCTAATTAGATTTGAGCTCTTTTCCGTTTTCTTGGTGAAAACTAAACTTATTTACACGGCTTAGACGTGAGCGCGACACTAAATTTAGCACAAGAATCTGACACAGCGCCAATCGTAGGACAAAAGTACAAAGACAATGTGACACTGTCGCCGGTTCGAAGAACTATGACGTAATACGAATGTGTTAGCGTGGTTCCAGGAAATAGTATTTCCATCATCCCTAAACCTGTGCACAATCTCTTCAAGGTAAGGATCTCGCCTACAATTGTACCGCAAAACGCCTCTGAGAACACCCCTCCTCCACTGCAGGCAAATCTATAAATAGTACAATACATGCGCATCGAAGTAGTTTACTACATTTATGTCTGTCGTGAATACACGAGTCTGGCCCAATAAATTTAAAAATATAATAAATACGTCGAGGAAGTTTTAGTGGTTATTAAAAACCGTAAACAATGTTTTTCCAACACGTTTTTGTTCATGTACACTGTGATCGAAAGTATCCGGATTCCCCCAAAAACAAAAGTTTTTCCATATTGGGTGCATTGTGCTGCCACTTACTGCCAGGTACTCGATATCAGCGACCTCAGTAGGCATTAGACATCTTGGGAGCAGAATGGGGCGCTCCGCGGAACTCACGGACTTCGAACGTGGTCAGGTGACTGGGTGTCACTTGTGCTATGCGTCCGTACGCGAGATTTCCACACGCTTTAACATCCCTAGGCCCACTGTTTCCAATGTGATTGTGAAGTAGAAACGTGAAGGGACACGTACAGCACAAAAGCGTACAGGCCGGCCTCGTCTGTTAGAGACCGCCGAAAGTCGAAGAAGGTCGTAATGTGTAACAGGCAGACATCTATCCAGACCATCACACAGGAATTCCAAAGTGCATCAGGATCAACTGCAAGCGCTATGACGGTTAGGCGGGAGGTGAAAAAACTTTGATTTCATGGTCGAGCGGCTGCTCATAAGCCACACATCACGCCGGTAAATGCCAAACGACGCCTCACTTGGTGTAAGGAGCGTAAACATTGGACGATTGAACAGTGGAAAAACGTTGTGTGGAGTGACGAATCATTGTACACAATGTGGCGATCCGAGGAGGCTTACACGCCTTGTTGTTTTGCGTGGCACTATCACAGCACAGGCCTACATTGATGTTTTAATCACCTTATTGCTTCCCACCGTTGAAGAGCAACTCGGGGATGGCGACTGCATCTTTCAACACTATCGGGCACCTGTTCATAAAGCACGGCCTCTGGCGCAATAGTTAACACAACACTAACATCCCTGTAATGGACTGGTGTGCACAGAGTCCCGACCTGAATCCTATAGAACACCTTTGGGATGTTTTCGAACGCCGACTTCGTGCCAGGCCTCACCGACCGACATCAATGTGTCCTCAGTGCAGCACTCCGTGAAGAAAGGGCTGCCATTGTCCAAGAAACCTTCCAGCACCTGATTGAACGTATGCCTGCTAGAGAGGAAGTTGTCATCACGGCCAAGGGTGGGACAACACCATATTGAATTCCAGCATTACTGATGGAGGGCGCCACGAACTTTTATGTCATTTTCAGCCAGATGTCCGGATACTTTTGATCACACAGTGTACATCAGTGTCTCATACAACCGCTTTGGTTTATTACAGATGGCAGCTGCTTTGCAAGTGTCCATCCAGAAGCAGGGCTGCTCAGTTAACAGTTTTGTTAGCCGAGAGGGCTTGAAAACACAGTGACGTTTACAGTCTAACACAGGAATGGCAGGGCAGTGTCTGCATACCGCTGAAGCGACTTTTGAGTGGACGCATAACTTCGTGAACTACCTGTTTCGCCTAGTTCCAGGCCCGGATGCAAGGTAGGCAAACCGGTGTTATCTGCCCCGGGCGCCAATTTCTGGGGGTGCCAAACTCATTCTTTAAGAAAAAACCTTGTTTCACAAAACGCATGATTTTGAAATATACTGCTGTTGATTTTTTAAATTTTGGAACACATTCTAAGTTGATTTCTGAACGAATCTTACGTTTATTTTTGAAAGAGTGCAGAGTATACGTGATGTTTCTGCCAGGGGAATTCCCGTCGAATCGAGAAATAGAAAACTTCCCAGCAGACAAAAGGGAACGGGATAGCTCTTAAGCTGAGCCGAATGAACCCCAACAGGTGAACACCAATCGCTGTTTATGTGGTTGATTGGATGTGCAAATGATAAGCATTGTAATTATTAGCGAAATCCATAGACTCAGACTACCAGAGTGGAAATAAAGGAACAACAAGGATAACAGGTGAGTAAGATTGCACATTATCTTCTCGGTGTATCCAAGAAAATGAAATTTTGATTGAATTTTTGCCAGATCGCTACACTAAGGGCCTGTTGTACAGTCCCCGGTTAGCAGCCGTTTAAGTTTTATTCTCGGAAAAGCACGGAAAACGCGTTGTGCGCACACTTAACTCCTAACCGGAGAATAAACGAGGGATAAATGAACCGGTGATTCTGACAAGATTAGTGAAGTTAACCGGAGAATAAGTTTTGAAAATGACAGGAACAGTTACAGAATTAGTGATGACAAGATTGTTTTTTTAGAACGAGGAAGGAGAAAAAAAAGGGACATCACACAAAGTACCTATATGGAAGAACATAACGATTCCAGATTTGTATAAAAATTTCGTACTACTACTATTCGATCTCATGCTTGAGAAACTGAAGCATATGAATGAAATGTGAAACATTTCCAAACATAAAAATTTTTGTTTGTAATAGGCCTAATAGGCGTTTGATATCGGTACCTCGTGAATTATATTCCGTCGTGTCATGTACGTAAATGATGTAGACAAAAAATGACCATTTGTGGCAAAACAGTTTGGCTTATTTGGTGTGTGTTACAATTGCTGCAATATTAGAAAGGCCTATTTCGTTTTATCTAGCAGACGGTGATTAAACAGATGTAATCAAATTGAGAAACCACACCACTATTGGATACTATTCATATTAACAGCTTTATTAATATTAGACAGCGATATCTTTATTTTTCATGTAGCAAAACATTTGACGAACTTTGATGAAGCATTAGAGCTGTAGCAAGATTAGAGAGAAAAATGCTGGGATCTAAGGACTGAAGAAATGTGTCCCGTTTTGCTTGTCTCGTGTCTTTACTGCTTTTATGTTTGCTATATTTATTTTTACGTCACAAAAAAGAAAACGTTATTACGTAATTGGCAATGTAGAGCGCAAATTGTCTGAGGACTTCTTATTCTCCCGTCACAAATAATCACACTCAGTAGTAATTGTGAATATTTTTTAAGGGGGCAAGGGTGTGAAACCGTAGGAGAGGCATCACAGGTCATTTTAATCTACACTGGCCTGAATGTAGGTTTGATGGCTTCTATTATAAAATATAGACGTTTGAATTTCACAGAGCGAAATGCTGTGTGAAGAGGCGTGGCATTGCACTTTGGCACACGAAAGACCGAATAACATGTCTTCCATTTCCTCCAACATGTATGGTTTATATATCAAACTCGTCAGAAATATGTACGCTACAAAATGAAAGTATAAACATATTTTTGAAAAATAGATTTTTTTAATTTTTTACGTCCTATCTCAAACGCTCGAGTGAAAGTAGGGGGGGGGGGGGGGGGAGTCTCCACTATCAAGGTTTTGCTCTGGTTCGGAAATATCTTAGATCCGGGGTTGGCTAGTTCTCTCTAATGTTGTTAACAGCCAGGAAATGGCTAACATTAAACGACTATGGACCACACCGCGAACAGCAAAATGTAATCTTCCAATGAAGGCTCAGCAGGTTGACACGAACTATACCTCGCGGGTAGCTCTCAAAACTTGGCTAACACTAGTGGCTTCAGTAGCCAAAAAATTGTAAGTTGCATAAAAAAATGACATACTGTTACAGATTCAAATCTGGCTACATGATACTCTTAACCTCTCTTCGGATTGACACGGATCAGCAAATTAACAAGCCATTGGCGCTTTTTTTGTGTAACAGCACAATATTAAGCTGCGCACCATTTAAATAGCTCGCGTCTATTTTACTAGAGAGAACGGCTGTGCTCTCTCAATAATGTGGTGCGAAGAACTCTTAAGTAAAGACGCTTCGTGGGCAGAAGTCCTACGCCGCACGACCGCCTTGAAGATAACTCCTACGACCCGTTTTGATTAACTAAGCAGCGTATATGGTTACGGGCGTATGAAATTCCATAGTATTTTAGCGGCTTACCTTGACTATGCGGCGCCTACCCAGCAGACTACTCTGGTCCTCCGTACATTTACAGGGTGTTTCAAAAATGACCGGTATATTTGAAACGGCAATACAAACTGAACGAGCAGCGATAGAAATACACCGTTTGTTGCAATATGCTTGGGACAACAGTACATTTTCAGGCAGACAAACTTTCGAAATTACAGTAGTTACAATTTTCAACAACAGATGGCGCTGCGGTCTGGGAAACTATAGTACGATATTTTCCACATATCCACCATGCGCAGCAATAATATGGCGTAGTCTCTGAATGAAATTACCCGAAACCTTTGACAACGTGTCTGGCGGAATGGCTTCACATGCAGATGAGATGTACTGCTTCAGCTGTTCAATTGTTTCTGGATTCTGGCGGTACACCTGGTCTTTCAAGTGTCCCCACAGAAAGAAGTCACAGGGGTTAATGTCTGGCGAATAGGGAGGCCAATCCACGCCGCCTCCTGTATGTTTCGGATAGCCCAAAGCAATCACACGATCATCGAAATATTCATTCAGGAAATTAAAGACGTCGGCCGTGCGATGTGGCCGGGCACCATCTTGCATAAACCACGAGGTGTTCGCAGTATCGTCTAAGGCAGTTTGTACCGCCACAAATTCACGAAGAATGTCCAGATAGCGTGATGCAGTAATCGTTTCGGATCTGAAAAATGGGCCAATGATTCCTTTGGAAGAAATGGCGGCCCAGACCAGTACTTTTTGAGGATGCAGGGACGATGGGACTGCAACATGGGGCTTTTCGGTTCCCCATATGCGCCAGTTCTGTTTATTGACGAAGCCGTCCAGGTAAAAATAAGCTTCGTCAGTAAACCAAATGCTGCCCACATGCATATCGCCGTCATCAATCCTGTGCACTATATCGTTAGCGAATGTCTCTCGTGCAGCAATGGTAGCGGCGCTGAGGGGTTGCCGCGTTTGAATTTTGTATGGATAGAGGTGTAAACTCTGGCGCATGAGACGATACGTGGACGTTGGCGTCATTTGGACCGCAGCTGCAACACGGCGAACGGAAACCCGAGGCCGCTGTTGGATCACCTGCTGCACTAGCTGCGCGTTGCCCTCTGTGGTTGCCGTACGCGGTCGCCCTACCTTTCCAGCACGTTCATCCGTCACGTTCCCAGTCCGTTGAAATTTTGCAAACAGATCCTTTATTGTGTCGCTTTTCGGTCCTTTGGTTACATTAAACCTCCGTTGAAAACTTCGTCTTGTTGCAACAACACTGTGTTCTAGGCGGTGGAATTCCAACACCAGAAAAATCCTCTGTTCTAAGGAATAAACCATGTTGTCCACAGCACACTTGCACGTTGTGAACAGCACACGCTTACAGCAGAAAGACGACGTACAGAATGGCGCACCCACACACTGCGTTGTCATCTATATCTTTCACATCACTTGCAGCGCCATCTGTTGTTGAAAATTGTAACTACTGTAATTTCGAAAGTTTGTCCGCCTGAAAATGTACTGTTGTCCCAAGCATATTGCAACAAACGGTGTATTTCTATCGCTGCTCGTTTAGTTTTTATTGCCGTTTCAAATATACCGGTCATTTTTGAAACACCCTGTATGTTCCTACGTACCACGCTGCACGGAAGGTAAAAGGTAAGGCAGTCTTACACCGAACGTTGTCATTACAACGACTCTTCGATCCCGATGATGGTCCCACAAACTGTTACCACCTCACTACTTCGATTGGCACATTCGAAGCGTTGAGATGTAGTGTAAAACGCTGCTGGATAGTATGTACAAGGAAATTATAAACGTGCAAAAGACTACACAACGCTATTCTTGTATGAAGTGTTCAAGTCAATGGCGGGCGAGAAAGTTACCTCAAATTACGCAATAGTTTAAGCTGTCGATCCCACTGCACGACTAATGTTTCAATATATTCAACCTCTTCACCGTCGACAGACTACTAAAGAGGGGCGCTCGAGCAGACACTTCTAAAAACGATAGTCGACCAAGTCAGTTACCTATAGTTTTAAGTTCTTCGAGTAGGATATCCTGCCTAAGGCTTTAATACAGTAAGAACCAAGTAGATCCTTCAAATGTTTCACAGACCTGGGAGACCTATTTCTCAACAGTATGAACTGAACAACACACAACGAGAAATTTTTCTATGTCATCTTAAATATTTTTAGTTGTTGTGGTCTTCAGTCCTGAGACTGGTTTGATGCAGCTCTCCATGCTACTCTATCCTGTGCAAGCTTCTTCATCTCCCAGTACCTAATGTAGCCTACATCCTTCTGAATCTGCTTACTGTATTCATCTCTTGGTCTCCCTCTACGATTTTTTCCCTCCACGCTGCCCTCCAATGCTAAATTTGTGATCCCTTGATGCCTCAAAACATGTCCTACCAGCCGATCCCTTCTTCTAGTCAAGTTGTGCCACAAGCTCCTCTTCTCCCCAATTCTATTCAATACCTCCTCATTAGTTATGTGATCAACCCATCTAATCTTCAGCATTCTTCTGTAGCACCACATTTCGAAAGCTTCTATTCTCTTCTTGTCCAAGCTATTTATCGTCCACGTTTCACTTCCATACATGGCTACACTCCATACAAATACTTTCAGAAACGACTTCCTGACACTTAAATCTATACTCTATGTTAACAAATTTCTCTTCTTCAGAAACACATTCCTTGCCATTGCCAGTCTACATTTTATACCCCCTCTACTTCGACCATCGTCAGTTAGTTTGCTCCCCAAATAGCAAAACTCCTTCATTACTTTAACTTTCTCATTCCCTAATCTAATACCCTCAACATCACCCGATTTAATTTGACTACATTCCATTATCCTCGTTTTGCTTTTGTTGATGTTCGTCTTATATCCTCCTTTCAAGACACTGTCCATTCCGTTCAACTGCTCTTCCAAGTCCTTTGCTTTCTCTGACAGAATTGCAATGTCATTTTATTTCTTCTCCATGGATTTTAATACCTACTCCAAATTTTTCCTTTGTTTCCTTTACTGCTTGCTCAATATACAGATTGAATAACATCGGGGAGAGGCTACAACCCTGTCTCACTCCCTTTCCAACCACTGCTTCCCTTTCATGCCTCTCGACTCTTATAACTGCCATCTGCTTTCTGTACAAATTGTAAATAGCCTTTCGCTCCCTGTATTTTACCCCTGCCACCTTTTTAGTAGTTTACATAAAACGCTGTCCATTAAGATCTCGATGTGAGCCAATCGAGGACCAAGAATTTCTTTGAGAGGCCAACATGGCACAAAGAGTTCTAGGATCAATCTCATGACAGGGTGCTTTTCATGGGAAGAAATTTGACATGATCGACCCTGAGGCAACAGATCAGAATTCCTATTCGGGCTACCATACCCATGTTCAGATGGCTAGTATTTTTCGTTACATAGATGTTTTGATCAACAACATGTTATCTGCTCCACACTGTACAAGAAAATTTGAGTATTTAGTGCCACTTTATCAGTTGTTTCATTAGTAAAAATACGCTGATGTGCTTATCTGTTCACTTACACACGTTCTAGTGGATGGCGATCTGTTTTTTGTGGTTGATGTGGTTGTCTAGCTCGATGTGTATGTTCTGAATTCCACCACAGCACACTTTTGTAAATGAATCACTGTGGCACACTTTCAGAATATTTTTAGAATGCGAGTTGAGCATCGCACATGCACACTTTGTATTTTTGTTTACAATGCAAAGATTTGCCGCTAGCAAAGATACAACGATATCATCCATTACATATTTACCAATGATATATACAGAGCAAAGACAATGATATGGGTTGTGTAACATGTTAACAACAGGAAAATACTTGCATCTTAAGCATATATTAGTAAAAGTAATTTTTTTTGTTTTTACTGTCAATGGAAATTAGTGATGAAATACTTCAAAGCCACTGAATGGATGTTATGGAGCGCGTGTGGAGGGTGGAGTGAAAAAATGGTTCAAATGGCTCTGAGCACTATGGGACTTAACATCGGAGGTCATCAGTCCCCTAGACTTAGAACTACTTAAACCTAACCAACCTAAGGACATCACACACATCCATGCCCGAGGCAGGATTCGAATCTGCGACCTTAGCGCCTAGAACCGCTCGGCCACCACGGCCAGCGGAGAGTAGGGTGAGAACTACACGTTTGTTCATCATGGTAGTTTATACTTATACAAGTATATACTGGCATCTTAAAACAGAAAGGGTGTGACTGTTAGGGGTGTAATTTGTGCTTTATTTCTGTTGACAGCTAAAGGAAATTATTTAGAAAATGTTTATTTGCTAGCTCCAGCTGTTCATTTAGAATGTATTGTAGTGAGGAGGAGACCAGACAGCGAGGTCATCGGTCTCATCGGATTAGGGAAGGAAGTCGGCCGTGACCTTTCAAAGGAACCATTCTGGCATTTGCCTGGGCGATTTAGGGAAATCACTATCTTTGTTCTGTTTACATCCTAGGTCAATATTTAATGAATGATGTCTCTGTACCTTTACTTAATGATGATCTTTGCATCGTAAAGAATAACATCAAATGTGCATGTGCGATGCTCACCACGCATTCTAAGAGTGTTATGACGTGTGCCACAGGTATTTATTCACGGTGTGTACGCTATAATGGAATTCAAGAATACTTACATCTAGCTAGAAAACCACGTGGACCACAACAAAACAGATAGCCATCTACTAGTACGTAAGTGAACACACAAGCACTTTAGGGCATTTTTACTGATGAAGCGACTGATAAAGTGGCACTAAATACATTTGTTTGTCCAGTGTGGAACGGACGACATGCAGTTGATCAAATTATCTATGTAACGAAAAATATTAGCCATTTGAAGATGGGTATGGTAGCTCGAAACCGGTAATGCTACTAAAATAAAACATTCCAAAAGTATTTTGGCTGTTCACGTCATTCACCAATTATCATTAACGGCCGCAGAGTTCACAAGATCCAACATGGATAAAATAACATTGCTATTTTGTTAATTTACAGTACTGTTTGAGCAGAAAGGTAGGTTGCTAGTTTTATAAGACGTGTCCTACACACAACGTCAATAGCCATGATCACTGGTGAACGATACCAGTAGGTATCAACTGAACTTTATGCTGAGCCTGTCTCAGCACTTACGACGAGGGAATAAAAACACAGAAACGCTAAATCACATAGTTAAATCTCATGACGGCAAGAACAGTACCCTGCCCTGATTAGTTCATCACCTACATGCCTTTCTGTATAATATGGCAGAGTGGCTTGATAATAGTTACTATTTCGCTGAAACTATTTTAGAGAAGGGTTTGAGATGGTACCAAATTTCTCCTGTGGTGGACATTTATACTTCTGAAAAAGGGGAGGGAGGGAGACAGAGAGAGAGAGAGAGAGAGAGAGAGAGAGAGAGAGAGAGAGAGTGAGAGTGAGAGAGAGAGACGTGTTTATTTCCACCCGAAGACTATCATTTTGAGTACAAATATGGATATCTGATCGAACATCAACTGCATGTTCTACCTTCAATCGCAGCTTTCGTCCTAAACGTTAATTCACACATTAACTATTCACCAATTTCAACAGTATGTATTTTTCAACTGGGAAACGAGTGCTACGAATCTACTATTTTACGCAGCCATGAACATCGCCTCCCTCTTTCACGCAAAATTAAAGGCGATTACTTAGAAATCTGTTCCTGTAACGTGACTATTTAACACGGAATTTTAACGATACCATCACCACCCATAATTACGAACGGGTAAAGAAGGAAACTGCTGTTTATTTTTGCATTTCCATGAAGAAAATGCTCTTTAAACATACGACGGGACCGTATAGCACCTACAGCACATACTTTACCCATGCTGGGGCCTCACTAATACAGCTCGAAGGTTATGCGTTCACCGACAGACTTCTTCGCGTGATGGAAGCCCCAGAAGCTCGACAGGAAAGCTAGCTACGGTACCAGAAGACTTCCTATCAGTTCGGTAAAAAGCTACACTTTCACGCACGATCAGCCCGTCTTTTTCTTTAACATAATACATAGTTCGGCATTATCGATTTTAGGCCTCTGATTTAGAGGGCAGTATTTTTTTTAGGTCACTAAAGAGTCAGTTGGTCCTTATCTTACGGAACAATGGCTTAACGATGTCAACATTGACGTATTTATTGGCGTAATACTAGCTCAATTTGGTAAGAGTATAGGAATGAGTCGGCGGTACTTTAGCGAATGAACCGTTCTGGCATTACAATGACTTACAAGGGGAGGCCGCCAATTGTGAAATTCAGATTCGATTCATACTGCGCATAAAAAATGCTCATGGCCAGAGGTGTAATGTGGCAAAGCACCAAGACGCCCTTCTCAGCCATTGTCGAGAAAATCGACAGTTAAAAGAAACCGCTGCGGTGAAATACTCTCTACGATTAATAATTTTCTACAGCATCGTGGCGCAGCGGTAAGCGCTCGGGATCGTAATCCGAAGGTCACCGGATCGAATCTCGCGCCATGCATTTTTTTTAGTATTTGTTTTTTGTAATTCAAATGTGTGTACACACACACACACACACACACACACACACACACATATATATATATATATATATATATATATATATATATATATATATATATATATATATATATATATATATAAATATTCCCGGCAATCTGTTGCAACAATTATGCATATAATAAGTTGTCGAAAGTCGTTTGTCGTTTGTCGTGGAAATACTGGCGACTTCGAACATCATGATGTTTTCCGCAATCAAAGTTGTATTTCATAAATGTTATTAATTGTCCTCATAATGTGAACCACGTATAGTTAACGGAAGACGTAGAAACGATATTCCGAAACGAATACATATAGCGTAAGTCAAACATTCGAATTAGAATAGAGACCCCACGAACACAAATTTGCTGTGGCAGGTATGAAATATAATCTCCGTTACTCGCTCGTTACACTTGAAGGACAGGTGTTGAATGGGCCGAAACGAGCCGCCGCATAACAGCGTAGTTGCCTGCTAACTTCGAAAGAAGGTAGATGCGGTCCCTAGCGCAACTTATAACATCGTCGAAAATTGGTGCGGACGTGAGAGCTTTGGTACACCCTGTTAAACAAACGGAAAAATGGAGGCGGTACAATTGGAGAGCGATCTGCCTTCACCAACATGCATAAGCAATTCACTAATTGAATTACAAAAACTAATAATAAAAATTGCATGGGGCGAGAATCGATCCCGCGACCTTTGGATTACGAACCCGAGCGCTTACCGCTGCGCCCAATACGCTGTAGATAATTATTAATCGTAGAGAGTATTTCACCGCAGCGGTTTCTTTTAACCGTCGATTTTCTCGACAACGGCCGAGAAGTGCATCTTGGTGCTTTGCCACATTACACCTCTGGCCATGAGCTTTTATTATGCTCAGTATGAATCGAATCTGAATTTCACAATTGGCGGCCTCCCCTTGTTAGGGAAACCGAGCCAAACCTAATAATGGCCAGACAGGAATTTTTTACATCTTTGTTTATTCTGGGTAAGAGTCCAATACCTTGCGTCGTTGCTATGTTTATACGTGATGAAACAGGAAAGAAAATACTCAATGGAAACTACATTGAACAACTCAGACGACCATTTTAATAAAGGTAGCTGGGTGACTATGGGTTGGTTCGAGATTCGAACTTCAGTCAGTGCTACGGTTCTTTCACTTCTTGCAATAATTTGTAGATGAGAACAACGTCAAGATGCAGCGTGGTTCGCACACAACATAGAAAAGTAGTTACCACCCGACAAACTGCGTAAGTCAGTTCTAAAGTAGGACTGAGAAATAAGTGTAAAATCTTCTAGCATAGCTATGGTGTTCAACAGTCAAGTTGAGAACAACTTCAGTTGATGTAGCAATAGTTCAGTGCAAATAACGATAGGACAGAGACATACACCGCTATGTCAAAGTGGGATTTGACTTGACTCTTTCCACTGCTAAAACTAATTCAGTAGCGACAATGGTTGGTGTCTTAATCTATCAAATACATACTGCAAGCGCACAAACGACAAGGGGTTGAGTACGGTAGACATGTTAGAGTTCAACGTCTCTTCGATGACCAAATCATTACGAACAGAAACAAAAGTAGAGCCTATGATGGAGAACGAGGGTGGGATTTGGGTCTGACATAAGAAACAAAGCCACAAGCCTGAGATGTGTCTTTCAAACGTATTTCTCCACCGTAGCCCAGCTTCTTAATTACGCACATTTTCTCGGTCACAGCATCGACATGTACCACACAACGGTAATATCCGTATTCCACATGATACTCTCTGACAAACAACAGTAACAGGTCAGCGAGCCTCTCTGAGCTCCCAGACGCCCCCTTCCCTTTTACCGACCGCTGGCCGTTAGCACTGACCTAACCCGAAGGGCGGAGGTTCGGTACTCTGTGAGCTCTTTGGATTTTTGTGTAAAGGGAAGACAAACACTCCCCCCTGTCTCACGCACTCTAATACTGAAACGGAGAAGTTGACAAGCCAACGGCCAAAGTATCGTCATACTCTAAAATACTGGCTCGTATCCGGCAGGAAGCCAGACAACTTTAAACAAATCATGCTCCAAGCAGGCGAGAAAGGTTCATGGCTTCCATACTTCAATACAAACTGCCTTTTAACCTCCTGCTCATGTTTACTATAGTTACAAAGAGGCAGCTACTGCAGCATCCGTGCCTCGTTTCTGACGCAGTCGAGAAAGAAGGAGCATCTCATGGACGTGTGTAGCTTTAATAATCAACAGATAACACTACGTTGCGCTT
This sequence comes from Schistocerca nitens, assembly GCF_023898315.1. Classification (NCBI taxonomy): domain Eukaryota; kingdom Metazoa; phylum Arthropoda; class Insecta; order Orthoptera; family Acrididae; genus Schistocerca; species Schistocerca nitens. The sequence continues at coordinate 69,354,377 of NC_064617.1, forward strand.
GCTGAGAGAAATTTTCTTACGGTCGGTCCGCACAGTCATTTACCTACTGTTTATTCTAGTGGCATATTTAGATTGTGAGGTCCAGTGATTATAGTCATCTACAGAAAAGAGAACATCGATGAAAGGTAGGTGTGTGTGTGTGTGTGTGTGTGTGTGTGTGTGTGTGTGTGTAAAAATGAACCTTCACCAACGATGAAACTAAGGAACAACGAGACACAGGGAGGAGCGTTGCAAAAGATCTTGCGTCCTGGTACTCAAGAATACCACAGTCACTTGCTACGGATTTTCAGATCAACCTTGGGCATTTATGGTACATCTTTAATAACCTAGGAAGTCAAAAGGTGGCAGTATGAGCCCAGCATTTTATCGTCCTACTAGCTCTAACATTACACAATTTTAAGAAAGATCATGGTGCTACACAACTTAGGATACACTATTACCCACCTGACCTAGTGCGATATGTGAAGAGAAACATGAATGTAAGAATGTGCCTTCGCTTTTTCTACAATGTTTTCTATAATGGGAAACAAAAATATTAAATATTTCTTCCGACTCCTGTTGTAAACTTCTCACAACCAATCGTAATGATGTTTTCATCGCTATAACGAATAGAGATACACACAAAGTTAACAATACACATGGATGTACGATGAGTTTCACTCAGGAGGAGAAGTTTTATGTTTTATTTATAAACACAGTGTCCTACGCATGATACAGTGCAGTTCGGTTTAAGTATTGACCGTCGTAACTAGAACATCTATTAGAAGCCGGACTAAAGGGCGAAAATTCAGTAACTTTTGTTCGGATTTGCCGTTCATACGTCGCTATCCTCCAACCGTAGCTGCGTTGTTCAGGAGCTGGCAGCTAAAGGAAGCCACGATGGCACAATTAAACTGAGTGCGGTACTTAGCCATGCAGACAGCTAGATAAACTGGGTCACTTACTCTTCCGGTGCCAAGTTGCGTTAATAGCCTGCAACAACTGAGAGCAAATATTTGCTGAACTTGCAGACGTCTCGTTTAAGTAATGCAGGTGTTTACAGACTGACTGTGCAGTCTGGCGGAATAGGATTCAAATCCCAATTAGGCTGTACATATTCCGTGGTTTTCCTACAGCACTTCCGGTGAATGACTGGACAGTTCCCTTTGAAAGCCGCCTCCGGGTTTCTCCCTCACCCTTGTCCACCACAAAGAGGTACGGAAAGTAATTACCTCGCGCCATCGACGGGACGTTAACCCCTAATCTTCCAATGTGAACTCCGCCCTTCCCCAGATCCCTATTCGCACATCCAGAAAACGGCGGGGATGCTGCTTAGACGTTTTTATCGTTGAAACTTCTCTGGTTTAATTTAGCATATCAGGATCAAAGTATCTGATAGTGAATTGTACCATCCTCTTTCCAGGCTCCAGCGACACAGCTGCGAGGCACATGCACTCGATGATCATCTGCTGGGAACATGGGCACTTTATCGCTAAGTCGCAAAGCAATGCAGAGAAACAAGTAATTTACAAAAACACCAGCAGTTATTTGCATAATTTCCTCTGTTTCACTAACCAGCAATGACACTACAGCGCCCTGCGAATCAGACCACAAACTACGATCGACCTCACGATTAATCGGTAACGCCGATTCAGTAATAGATAGTTGCTCTTGGGCTAAGAGCGTGGGAAGAGAGCAAATCCCCAAAGTGCCAAGTTCGGCTATAAGTTGGTGCGACAATTTTTTTTCTTTCTACTACCGTTTCCTCCACCTCTGGCCAACTCCCTCAAGCAGAGCATCAAGAGTCCAGCGGTACAAATACTTTCAAATGATCTGGTACATTTCGGATCTGCTTACACGTTGCCATCTTATTTCTACGATGTTTTGGCCCAGTTCATTTTACCGCTGGTGTATTAGGGATAGGTGCCGTGATTTCTGGTATTCACTAGCGTCATTTAAGATCTGCACTCTCATTATAGCAACATCCCCTATTCCATCTTTGTCGAAAACACCGTTTCCACGAAGTACTCTTACATTTTTCCAGTTGACAAGAGGTAGCTCTTCGGCGTATTTTACTGCTAAATCTTTGTTACATATAGTTATACATAATTCAAGCAAAAATTGGTCACTGGACGCAGTTTTAATGTTTCGCACAATCATGTCATTTTCTTCTATGGAGTAACCCCTCTGGCTCCCTCATTTCGAAAAGAGTATTCACTCTTCTACAATAAGTTGGAAATGGTATGACCACTTCCAGTGATCGCGGCGAGAACCCCGATGAGCAATACGTATGTTGCAAGAGCGTAATCACAAGGAGCAATGTTCAAGATTTACAGAATTAGCCTTTATTAACATAATAAATGCTTTTAAGAGAGCGACCTGCAAGGTAGAAAGGTTCGTGGCCATTTGCAAACCTGTTGTTTGTATACGATGTCCCGTGATGGTGGTTATAATTGAAGTGCCGCTAATTACGGGGGTCCTGTATGGGCTGTAATTATCGTACGGCAGCGAACTTCGTAGATATTCTAATATGTTAATGCGGAACTGATTCACGCTGAAAATAAAATAGTCCCAATTTTGGCCACCAGGTGCAAACCCGAGCTGTGAATGCAAGAAAGACGTATAGAAATGTTTCCTTATGTAAAGGATTAGAAATTGGATGTGGGAAGGAAAGGTCAGACATGAGAAAAATGCATAATGTTTATTTTATTATCAACCGCATTTCACACGATTTGTTCAATATGAGTACCGAAGACGTCGACGAGATGCTGTACAGTACCAAATTCGCCGCCAGTAGCCAAAATTTTAACTTTTTTTCAGCGTAAATAAGTTCCGCATTAACGCATTAGCCTATCTACCAAGGTTCGCTGCCATACGATAATTACAACCCACACGCTACCTCCGCGAGTAACTGCACTTCAATCTGTTCTAGAGCCGCAGTGTACAGGAGCAGATTTCCAATCCCTGTCTAGCCACCCAGATCCAGATTTTCCAGTTTTAGCTAAATAGCCCAAGACAAATGTCTGGACCGTTCATTCGCGGAAAACACGGCCGACTTCCTTTTACAGCTGAACCTACATTACTGTTCCACAAACTTATCTCCAGATAGTCCAAATATTTATACGAGATTGCCACCATCACCGTTATTACATTTGTCTAAGAGAGGAGATAGCTGCCACACTTTGCACCACACAGGTAAACCGGACAGTTCTGACCGGATATTGCTACAACCTATAACGGTACAGCCTGCTACACACGTCATTGCAAACTTGGCAAGCATGTATGTGAAACCATTTTGTGGAATCTTAAATCCCCTTCACCTCCAGACAGTTCAAGCATGATTTTACAAGTATTAACTTGTGCTTCAGTTATATGGAACTAACGACCATTTGCTCGTTTTGGCCAACTGCCGTTTGAATGACCGAGCAACAAACCAACCGGCAGGGCACCTGACAGCAAAGGACCCAGATTAGATTCCTGCCCAGCACATAGTTTTAATCTTCCAGGCAGTTTCAGCCAGTCTTAAGTTTAGCTATTGTAGTGCTCACCTACATCTACACTCCGCACGCCACCTTACTGTGTGTGGCAAAGAGTACCTCTGATTCTACTATCCGCTCCTCCCCTCTCCTGATCCATTCGCGAATGGTGCGTGGGAACAATGATTGCTGGTAAACCTCCATATCAGCTATAATTTCTCCCATTTCCTCGTTGTGGTCATTCGCGAGACCTATGTGGGGCGAAGTAATGCTATCCGACTCTTCGCGGAACGTTCAAATTTCAATAGTAAACGTCTCCACGACGCACAACGCCTCTCTTGTAAGCGACTGCCACTAGAATTTACGCATACTCATAATGCTCTCGGGCAGATTAGATGATGCGGCGCTCTTCGTCGGATTTTGCATATTCCTTCTAGTCATCCCAACCTAGTAAGGGTTCCAGAAATAAGAAATACTCTATCGGTCGAACAAGTGTTTTCGTAAGTCACTTCTTTTGTGAACGAATTACATTTACTATGGATCTCAAGCTACTTTTCTACTGTTTGTTTTATTTGGTCACAGTACTTCAGACTACTCGCTATGGTTACTCCTAGGTCTATTACGGTAGTTACTGTTTCAAGCGGTTTGTTACAGACATTGTAATTGTACAGTAGTGGATTTCTTCGCCTATTTATGCACAATCTTTTAGATTGTTTCTTCAGGTTAGGATCAATTTCTAGTCCCCGCATCTTTCAGCAAATCCTCTGTATGTCTTCCTACAGCTGAGCATCGGTTTTTCAAGACTCGATTTCTCAAAAACTGTAATTTTTCAGGAAACGCAAAAAGCTATTTCCACACTTGTACAAGGATGAAAATTTTGCAAACTTCACATGCAATACATTAATTTTTAAACAGAAATTCATACATCCACAAATCAAAAGAATTTGCATAGATATATTTGAGAGAGAGATCATGAAAACATCAAATTATTTCAAAACCCGCTTTCTACGTAACATATCTATTGAAAACTATTTTTGTCATCCCTTTCCCAAGAAAACAACAAAAAATATGTTGCGTACAACTCTGAAGTATTGCTGATGTAAAATGCAGTAACCGCACTAAGACAAATATTTAAAATATTTTAAGTCACTCCACTTAACAAGTCAAGTCTAGTATCTCGCTGTTTCCTCAACATCTATATTTCCCATCGCATCGCTTATTTGCACTACTCACAGCACTATTCCCCTTCAATATATTTTCACTGAAATCACTGGCATCATCGGGTATTTCAATGACCTATTTGAATTTTTTTTCCCTCCATGAACCATGGACTTTGCCGTTGGTGGGGAGGCTTGCGTGCCTCAGCGATACAGATGGCCGTACCGTAGGTGCAACCACAACGGAGGGGTATCTGTTGAGAGGCCAGACAAACATGTGGTTCCTGAAGAGGGGCACCAGCCTTTTCAGTAGTTGCAGGGGCAACAGTCTGGATGATTGACTGATCTGGCCTTTTAACAATAACCAAAACGGCCTTGCTGTGCTGGTACTGCGAACGGCTGAAAGCAAGGGGAAACTACAGCCGTAATTTTTCCCGAGGACATGCAGCTTTACTGTATGATTAAATGATGATGGCGTCCTCTTGGGTAAAATATTCCGGAGGTAAAATAGTCCCCCATTCGGATCTCCGGGCGGGGACTAATCAAGAGGACGTCGTTATCAGGAGAAAGAAAACTGGCTTTCTACGGATCGGAGCGTGGAATGTCAGATCCCTTAATCGGGCAGGTAGGTTAGAAAATTAAAAAAGGGAAATGGATAGGTTAAAGTTAGATATAGTGGGAATTAGTGAAGTTCGGTGGCAGGAGGAACAAGACTTTTGGTCAGGTGAAAACAGGGTTATAAATACAAAATCAAATAGAGGTAATGCAGGAGTAGGTTTAATAATGAATAAAAAAAATAGGAGTGCGGGTTAGCTACTACAAACAGCATAGTGAACGCTTTATTGTGGCCAAGATAGACACAAAGCCCATGCCTACTACAGTAGTACAAGTTTATATGCCAACTAGCTCTGCAGAGGATGAAGAAATTGATGAAATGTATGACGAGATAAAAGAAATTATTCAGGTAGTGAAGGGAGACGAAAATTTAATAGTCATGGGTGACTGGAATTCGTCAGTAGGAAAAGGGAGAGAAGGAAACATAGTAGGTGAATATGGATTGGGGGGAAGAAATGAAAGAGGAAGCCGCCTTGTAGAATTTTGCACAGAGCATAACTTAATCATAGCTAACACTTGGTTCAAGAATCATAAAAGAAGGTTGTATACCTGGAAGAATCCTGGAGATACTAATAGGTATCAGATAGATTATATAATGGTAAGACAGAGATTTAGGAACCAGGTTTTAAATTGTAAGACATTTCCAGGGGCAGATGTGGATTCTGACCACAATCTATTGGTTATGACCTGTAGATTGAAACTGAAGAAACTGCAAAAAGATGGGAATTTAAGGAGATGGGACCTGGATAAACTGAAAGAACGGGAGGTTGTAGAGAGTTTCAGGGAGAGCATAAGGGAACAATTGACAGGAATGGGAGAAAGAAATACAGTAGAAGAAGAATGGGTAGCTCTGAGGATGAAGTAGTGAAAGCAACAGACGATCAAGTAGGTAAAAAGACGAGGACTAATAGAAATCCTTGGGTAACAGAAGAAATATTGAATTTAATTGATGAAAGAAGAAAATATAAAAATGCAGTAAATGAAGCAGGCAAAAAGGATTACAAACGTCTCAAAAATGAGATCGACAGGAAGTGCAAAATGGCTAAGCAGGGATGGCTAGAGGACAATTGTAAGGATGTAGAGGCTTGTCTCACTAGGGGTAAGATAGATACTGCGTGCAGGAAAATTAAAGAGACCTTTGGAGAGAAGAGAACCACTTGTATGAATATCAAGAGCTCAGATGGCAACCCAGTTCTAAGCAAAGAAGGGAAGGCAGAAAAGTGGAAGGAGTATATAGAGGGTTTATACAAGGGCGATGTACTTGAGGACAATATTATGGAAATGGAAGAGGATGTAGATGAAGATGAAATGGGAGATAAGATACTGCGTGAAGAGTTTGACAGAGCACTGAAAGACCTGAGTCGAAACAAGGCCCCAGGAGTAGACAACATTCCATTAGAACTACTGATGGCCTTGGGAGAACCAGTCATGACAAAACTCTACCATCTGGTGAGCAAGATGTATGAGACAGGCGAAATACCCACAGACTTCAAGAAGAATATAATAATTCCAATCCCAAAGAAAGCAGGTGTTGACAGATGTGAAAATTACCGAACTATCAGTTTAATAAGTCACAGCTGCAAAATACTAACGCGAATTCTTTACAGACGAATGGAAAAACTGGTAGAAGCGGACCTCGGGGAAGATCAGTTTGGATTCCGTAGAAATGTTGGAACACGTGAGGCAATACTAACCTTACGACTTATCTTAGAAGAAAGATTAAGAAAAGGCAAACCTACGTTTCTAGCATTTGTAGACTTAGAGAAAGCTTTTGACAACGTTAACTGGAATACTCTCTTTCAAATTCTGAAGGTGGCAGGGGTAAAATACAGGGAGTGAAAGGCTATTTACAATTTGTACAGAAACCGGATGGCAGTTGTAAGAGTCGAGGGGCATGAAAGGGAAGCAGTGGTTGGGAAAGGAGTGAGACAGGGTTGTAGCCTCTCCCCGATATTATTCAATTTGTATATTGAGCAAGCAGTAAAGGAAACAAAAGAAAAATTCGGAGTAGGTATTAAAATTCATGGAGAAGTAAAAACTTTGAGGTTCGCCGATGACATTGTAATTCTGTCAGAGACAGCAAAGGACTTGGAAGAGCAGTTGAACGGAATTGACAGTGTCTTGAAAGGAGGATATAAGATGAACATCAACAAAAGCGAAACGAGGATAATGGAATGTAGTCAAATTAAATCGGGTGATGCTGAGGGAATTAGATTAGGAAATGAGACAATTCAAGTAGTAAAGGAGTTTTGCTATTTAGGGAGTAAAATAACTGATGATGGTCGAAGTAGAGAGGATATAAAATGTAGACTGGCAATGGCAAGGAAATCGTTTCTGAAGAAGAGAAATTTGTTAACATCGAGTATAGATTTAAGTGTCAGGAAGTCGTTTCTGAAATTATTTGTATGGAGTGTAGCCATGTATGGAAGTGAAACATGGACGATAACTAGTATGGACAAGAAGAGAATAGAAGCTTTCGAAATGTGGTGCTACAGAAGAATGCTGAAGAAAAGGTGGGTAGATCACGTAACTAATGAGGAAGTATTGAATAGGATTGGGGAGAAGAGAAGTTTGTGGCACAACTTGACTAGAAGAGGGGATCGGTTGGTAGGACATGTTTTGAGGCATCAAGGTATCACAAATTTAGCATTGGAGGGCAGCGTGGAGGGAAAAAATCGTAGAGGGAGACCAAGAGATGAATACACTAAGCAGATTCAGAAGGATGTGGGTTGCAGTAGGTACTGGGAGATGAAGAAGCTTGCACAGGATAGAGTAGCACGGAGAGCTGCATCAAACCAGTCTCAGGACTGAAGACCACAACAACAACATTTGAATTTGGCCGTATCTCGACTTTCTTACTGACATGATTCATCGTTTTCATTTTCTACGCTACGTCCTCGGCTCTGAAGGATGTCTGTCCTTCCTTGAGGATCTACTACCGTCGACTCCCCACCCCACAGTACATATGCCTAGCAAATCTTTACCTTGAAGTTGCAATCCTTTTTGTACGCAATAACTCGGGCTTGCGCAATGCTGAAAGACAATATGAACTTTTAAGCTATGATTAGACTCCCGTATGAGATAGCGCACATTCCAGTCGTCTTGCAATACTTTGACGGCACCATGGTATCTGAGGATATAATGAGACTCCCTAGGTAATGTAATTTCTACTTTCTCTCTGTACCACTCATTTCGTTGTCGATTAAGTCAGCACTACGACAGCTTCTGGGCCCTATTGTGGACGCATAGTCGCTTTAAATGTGACCCCAACTTGTATCTAACGGCCCCGAATTTTCTTCACGATATCTTTCATTGCTTATTTTATGCGTGGTGTATTACAAAAATAAGGTCCATTCTGGTCATACAAAATAAGCTGACGAGAAAAGGCTTTTATTGAAAGCAATGTTTTACCATATATCTACTTTTCCACATGATTGCTGCTCGCATCTATACGTTTTCTGCAAGGCTGCAGCAACTTCTTTAACCCATATCCATAGAAATCTGCCGCATGGCACTTGAACCAGTTGATAACAGCAGTTTTGCGTTCACCGTCGTTTTTAAGTCTCTGTCCATACTGCCAGTCCAAGAAAGGGAATAGTCGCTTGGTGCATGGTCGGGATCGCACTTCTCAAGTTTGGTTAGCGTTCCACAGAATGCGCAGCTGTAATTGTTGACCCATGAAATCACGTTCCACAGAATGCGCAGCTGTAATTGTTGACCCATGAAATCAATCAAAAGGACGCCCTGTTCATTCCAAAAAACGGTGGTCATTTTTTGATTCGAGAACGGAGACTGCATAAACTTGCTTGATTCGGATGAGCATGAAAGACGCCATAAAATTAACTGGTATTTCGATTCTGGGTTTCTGTACAATATCCACGTCTCGTCTCTCTCAACAGTGTGGGGGAAAAAAATCATCTCCAACTGGTCTATAGCGCTTCAGTAACTGTCGTGAACATTTTTGAAACTCACCTAGCACGCAGTTTGTGACAGCCAAACTGTTCAGTGACAATTATGTAACTTGAGGTTGGAACAACATTTTGGCACTCATTAGCCAGACGATCACTTCCAAGTTGTTGGTTCATGTGATGAACGAGGTCGACGGTCCGAATACTGGGCCTGCCACCCCGCTGTTCATCGTAAACATATGTGACGTCATTTTGAAATTTTCGACACCACTTTCGGACTTGTTTGTCACCCATTATTTCGGGTCCATACACTAGGCACAACTCACGATGTATTCCAGCAGCTGTAGAGTCTTTTGCCAGTAAAAATCTAATCACACAACCGGCTTCACAACTGGCGGGATCCAAGATTGTGTCTGCCATTATGATATGCTCTCACCGGTTGGCCAACGACTACTGAATCAAACCCACACTGCAATACATGGAATTTATTCGCTGTTGCGATTATGGACAACCATGGACGACGAGAATGACGAGAATTAAATCTTGTGCCGGACCGGGATACGACCCCGGAATTCCCGCTTATCGGCTGTCCGAGCACGCCTCACGGCCCGACCCAAACTTCCATATATCGTCAACTAGTCGTCTACAACCTGTACTCTTACATCAGTTATGTATATTCCCGTCGCTGTCGGCGGATAAATACGATATTGCAGTGCCCCGGTTTATGACGCTGTCGTCTTCTTGTATTGCTTCCACTTTCAGCTTCTGTTACAGGTTCAGAGTATTATTGTCACCTTATTTAAAAATAAACTTTTAAACACGGGCTACGAATACATACAACACCTTTCTCGACTCAGAGAGGCAGTTCTGCAACTGACAATGACCCGACAGTAATGTAAATTGACAGAAAGTGAACGCCACAACGCTGTATTGTTACTTCCCCAAATGTTACGGAAACGAATATTGAAAATGGCGTCATTAAAATCTAAAGACTATTCACCCTACAAGTATTAGCTGCAGACAGCTGTTTTGCAAAGCCAGTTTCAGAATAAGATGGGGCATTTGGCACCTTCTAACCGTGGAATTAATTGGGTTTTGTAAAAACTGTTTTCTGAGTTAGAAAGGCGACTATCTCGAATAGTCTATGCCTTAAAAAAGCTCGTTCTGGTCTTCTTCGCACAAAGTGAGTTTTGAAAAAACGTTCAGTTCTCTACAGTCTTCTGGAGTTGCTAGCTTGTTATAGACAACCTCACCATTTGCGAACAGCTTGATTAAATCTCCGACGTTATCGGCTAGCATTTAAGAGCTACGAGTTGAGCTTCATCTTCAACAAAGTCCTAAACCTAATCAAAAATCTGATCCGATTCTCTGTAAGCTCATTTTTTCCCCCCATTAAGCGATAAGGCGGACCTGCATCAAATACCTTCCTGAACTCAAGGAATTAGGTAAACCCACTTTGAGTTCCGCGAAGGAACGGATGTTTGTGGCCACCCATGCAGAGCCCCGCAATCCTGAGCAAACTTCTACAGCTGTCGTGCTGTTTCCCCACAGGATGCACGCTATATAGTGTTTTTTTTCGCGTCTACATTAATTCACCTTCTCGAGACTATGGGAGGCTGAAGGACAGGCAGCGCACGGTAAATTTCTAAAATTGCAGATACTACTCTTCGCCAAATTTGAGCAATGCGGCAGAAAGTGTCGGGAGTCCGGCGGGTGGCACTACGAAGGAAACATGTGTGGCTTACGGAGTGGGGGTGGTGTAGATAGCAAATACTAGCCTGCGTAGCGTTGAACATTTAGGATATTCAGCGTAGGTGCCAGATTTTGTGAATGGGGCAGAGAAGACTAAGTGCATGTAAAACTAATCCGGACACAACAGAATAGAAAAATACGAATGTCCACCATTACAGAGATCGGCCGCAAGTGTAAATCAATACCTACGTTATCTAGTCTGTGACCACAACGCATCCACTTCATTTGCGACCACACTATTCAGTATGCACATTTCTTGTTCCTACTGGTCATGAACAAGTTTAATGAAGTCAGTCGACAACACACGACGTTTGCGAAACCCCGACGAGTCAGCTGGCAAGAAACACGTTCGTTATAAGCAATATTTTAACAGTCAGGCGGCCATACTTGCTGGATTTGCGTAATGTTAGTAAACCACGACAATAATAATTGACAAATGTTAAAACGAAAGGAGGCCTGTTGCAGGCAAATTTAAAACACACGGAGTTGCTATCAAATGCAAACAAATACAAAAATGCACACTTTTAGTAACTACTCTTCCGTGCACATACGTCTGCCAAATATTGTTTCCTTCACCGTGCAGAGAACAACATTCCACGATGCTGTATCCGTTACTCTTCGCTTTCACCATTCCGAGACCTTCCTTTGTAATTATTACGGAGCTTTCGAATCTGGAAAGGACAGCGTGAAACTGTGTGAAATTCCTCTTAGATACTACCACGATTTGTAAACGGCCCAGAGCCAATAACGAAGTATGGGAAGAGATGTCTACAGACATGGCCATTGAGCCACAGGCATAAACGTTTAAAACAAAGCAGTCCACTCCTTCACTAATGTTGAGTGAAGCAGCAGCAGTAACTAACACTCTGCTAACAGCTGTGTAGATGTATCTCTTTAATGTGGTAACGATGCTCAGTGTTAATGCATACATCAGACATACAGTATATACCTAGCTTATTAACCAGTGTATCTTAACTTCTTCCATTGATAGTCCGCATCCTGTTACGAGATTACCACGTTAATTGCTTACAAATTTAATAAACACAGGAGATACGGTAATTTACTATCCTTTCAACTAGCAGACGCGATGAGGGGAGGGGATTTTTTAACAGTGTTTTACACGTTTGTTCCCGTGGAAACAAACTAGGCGTTCCTCTGCGAAGTTACCTGCTTTCGAACACTTATGCCTTAAGAAGTGCACTATGCACATTTTGAAGAGCCCCGTGGCTTCTGGAAATCTTATCACGTCCGTAACTGTACCACATATGGTAAGAGCCTCCTTTCTTTTTTCACGGTATAAGGTGCCACAATTCTGTCAGTTGTTGCTGTTACAATAAAGGTAGCTAGCATTTGGTCTAGCAGTTATTTTAAATAGAGCGTTTGAAGAAAATAATGTTTTGAACAAATGGAAATTTTTCAGAGAACACGTGAATAACAACGTCGTTGCGGTTTGTATCAGTTTGTCCAACGACAAATGACAACGAAGGTCGAACAAAAAGGCTGTTCTATGAGCAGATACTCTTTCGAGACAAACTTTTAAAAGGCAGTAGTAACAGAACTACATTTTGAATTTACGAAGGATAGTTTTGGAGTCAATTTTTTGTATGGTAAGAGCTTCAGAAACAATTTAAAAACTACAGGATCATCATCATCATCGCAGATCGTTATATAACTGCCCGTTTTCGTTATCACTATTAAGGAATTTTGTTCTCGGGGGATACAGGGAGTCAAATGCCAGTGACACCTTAAAAATGTTCCATGGAGATATTTTAGCTTAACGGGTTTGCTAAAAAAAAAAAAAAAAAAGATTCCAGAATCATCCTCAATCAATCTTCTGTAACACCCCGTACAACATTCTTAAATCCATATTACATTATTCCGTAACGCCGACAAATAACACAATTGAATACTTCCAGAAATCCACCGTATGCCACACGGAAAAACAGAAAAAGATACAACGTTAGAATTATTTTTTAGGCCGCATTGTCACATTTAGCGTATACCACAACAACGGATTGTCAAAATCTCACGTTCGTTATGGAATGTCTCGTGTCGGTTTCAACGAATTCCTTTGTATAGCGGATGGCGTCGAAGTACAACAGGCAGTATGATGAAATTCGTGCTCTCTCTTTAGTAGAGATTCCGCAAGCGATTACTCACCGCACAGTCCCAAAGTTCTACCGTTAGGTCATTAGTGCGAATACCGTTGCCACCCTCTTCTACACCAGCGAAAGCAATGTTACACTGATTCACCTTTCTTGAATGCGGCCATACGGCAAGCTAACTTTACGATTTCTGTATGTAGCGTTTGCAAAATCGCCGAGGAAACCGTTAGACTCCAATAAATTTAAAGCGGCTCTTAATAACTGTTACACTTTCATAGCGAATACCATCGACAAGATTCAACAGCAGTCCGACATCAACACAGACTGCGTGAAGAAGCTGAAACCGTATCAACCCCGCAACAAGTGAAGTTCACTATGCGAACGCCAACCTGGGGGTCTTTTAGGGCATGGCGGGACTTTTCCACAGCCGTGTACCGATCGATGTCTCTGTAATGGAAACTGCCGCACTTCGTTACTTGCTTTGTCCCGCCTGCTCGATGCTCCCAGATTCGGTAACTGCGCAAAATCTCTTAATTGTTCCCCATCACAAGCTATGCCGCACACAGTTAGCAGCTACTTCATATTTTTTAAAATGACTCAATTCCAGCTGTCTTCCCCCATAAAATACAATCACTACGGACGCTCCACCACGTTACTACAAGATAATTTTTACTTTTGGACCGTCTAATTAAAACTGAATCGAAATTTTCGTGCCATACGGGTTTCGCCTTTATTGTTTTCAAGGCATTTTCAGTGGCCTGGAATATGTACATATTTTTTTATACTATTTAGTTTACACTTTATATGTATATATAGGTTATAAATAGTTCTGGCAGTTTCCCTTTCTACGATGTAGTAATAATTTGAAATTGTACTTACATGGTTTGTGGATGTTATGTTTTTGTTCCATTTTTGGCGCTGTACTACTTCTTACAACTGCCATTTGTAATTTTGTGTTACAAAGTTCATAGCGACTAGGAACTGAACACATGTTTGGATATGCTTTGGTTGGTGTTTTCAATTTTCGGACCAAAAGTAAAAGTTGTCAACATACGTAATATCGTACGCAATGAGGACGACAGGACTACGAACGTTGAAGACTATACCACGTGTCTATAAATTCCAGTAGGAAGCGTTTCCACTGCTTCGGGTGGCTTACGAAGAAAAGTTAGCAGCTGATAAGATTATCAGGTAGACTTAACCATTACAGGCGCTACTTAACATAGTCTGGCACAACGAGTTGCGTTCTTCCAACGTTCAGTAGTGGAAGCAAGAAATGCAACAACGCTGACATTCATCAAGATCAGTCACGCCATAAGCAAGAAGTGCCTCTGATCCGTTGACTTTTCAAGTGGATCGATACGCTGTTTCTTTATTGGCGAGACTTTTGAATGGCCAAAATATATTTCGGAAGTGACAAATCAGCCCATCTTTCGCCTCTTTTCTTTAATCCTTTAATGAAGCTATTGCTTTAATGCCTGTCTTAAATAAGCAGCTTCCCTATTTTCACCTCCTGATGAAGGCATCCGACAGTTCAGCATTGTCATTTTGTAATGAAACCCTTAGCTTAACGAGTATCAGACCGGATTTGTAATTGGATTCAGGGCTTCCTTGCAGACAAAATTCAACATGTCGCTCTTAAGGGACAAAGCCGATAGAGTTAACAGTATGTATGGCTGTTCGCAGACTATTTTGTTGTCTACAGGGAGATTTCAACGCCACGAGAGTAGCGGAATGCCGGAAAACCTGCAGAGGATCGACGGTTGCTGCAAGAAATGACAGTCTAACCCGACAGTAAATAAATTCAACTTGTTGCGCGAAAATAGACAAAAATTACTAGGAACGTTAACGACCGTAAAATGCCTACGAGTAACCGTAAGGATCTACCGTAAGAGGAATGACAAAACCGGTTGTAGGAAAAGCAAATACCAGACAGATTTACTGGAAGAATCATCGAAAGTAGCAGCTTACAGAAAAATTACGACAGATCTTTAATACTATTCTGAACACTACGGCCCTCAATACCTTCCATTTATAAATGAATAGCTGTGAACAAACTAAGAGGGGCGCGTTTGATCACGTGATCATTCTACAAGCGTGAGAGCGCGCACGCAGAACAATATCAAAACTGCGAGGCCTATTTACGATACGGAAGCAGACGAACAGTGGCGCTCCGAGTGGCGTGGCAACGAACTTCGAATTCAGGAGGATATGGCGCCATAATCTGTATTTTTGCTTTGTGAATAATTAGTACTATATGACAATATTTTTCACTTTATGGGTGGATCTGGTAGTTTGGCGGTAAAGTATTTATTTGTAAAACCCACTACTGCAACTTCGACCATGTGGGTGTAATCAACAAGAAATTATGATCCTGACTACGGCCTCCTTGTGTGCATTGCCTTTATTGAATTGCAATGTCATATGTTGCTTGTATTCTGCTTAATTTTCGCTCCCATCCGTAATACAGGATAGGGTGGGGGAGATGCGGTAGATGATGCCATATCTTGAATGAAATTTTCACTCTACAGCGGAGTGTGCGCTGATATGAAACTTCCTGGCAGATTAAAACTGTGTGCCGGACCGAGACTCGAACTCGGGAGGTACTGGCGGAATTAAAGCTGTGAGGACGGGGTGTGAGTCGTGCTTGGGTAGCTCAGTCGGTAGAGCAATTGCCCGCGAAAGGCAAAGGTCCGGCACACAGTTTTAATCTGCCAGGAAGTTCCATGCCATATCTTGTTTCTGATTCACATGAAATAGAAGCTGACGGGATCATATGGTAGTCTATTGACTCAATGATTATTTGCAATCGAGGCGGATTCTTTATAGAAACCGTATGTTGACCTAGGCTTCGGCGCGGATAACCACGGGTTCTTCGGAACACACTAAAACTACAAACTGCCTATAGAGGCATAGTCCAACATCAATACAGAACGACCGCGCCAAAACCTAGGTCAACATCCGGTTTCTATTTGCAATCGAGGCGGATTCTTTATAATCATTAAATTATTAACGATTGCTGACGCGCTGCAATGTTAAAAGTTCTCTATTGACTCACGTCTATTTTTTCCTGCTAAAGAATCTGTGAGCAAGCTGCTCGATTTAAATGCATTGTAAGTATGTCGCTAGTATTCTACGTTATTCTTGTTATAATTCGCTTTTCGTACTCTCTTTTAATGGAGGTCACCGAAATATTCACTGACTTCTGCTAAAATGTACTGTTTGTAGTGCCTGTTATTAACGTGTTAAAACATTTGCTTAACTACTGTCGCATTTTTAGCATTTCTATACAGTCACAAAGACTAAAGCATACTCATCTACATCTATACTCTGCAAGTCACTCAAATGCAGGGCACTCATTCCGTGGTGAGAACGATGCACTAAAGTTGAATACCAACATTGTCAAAACCTGCTAACATTACGTAAAACAAATGCAAGCAAAAGCAACGTAGAATAAAAGCAAAATACTTAACACGCATTTAAATCTAACAGTTCACACCCAAGATTCGTGCGCATTAACAAATACACAAACGTCCACAGAATACCGTGTGACGAAACAAGCTTCTATTTTCTATGAAACAAAACCAAATGGGGAATCATTTACCCCACCCAATATTACAGATGCGAACACAACTATCAGAATGCGAGCAACATACTTACAAAGCAATTCAAAGAGTGCAATACACACGAGAAGTCGCAATCAAAAGCACAATTTGCTGAAGCTAGTTTCTGTTAACTACGAAACGAAAGAAAAAAACAACAAAAAACACAACATGGAAGACGAAAGACTGCTATAAGAAAGCGAAATGGGCTGATAAACTTCCGGCGCTCCAAGTGGCCTGGCAGCGAACCTTGCCGAAACTCCCCTATATATATGAGTTTCACTTCCGTGGTTAGATGTTCAATAAAAGCCAGTGACTGACGCTACAAGAAAGGCATTGTGCATCACAGAAATTTGCTGTTGAAATTCTGAGAGTGCACGTTCGAATAGGAGGACATGTTATTTGCTCCCATATGTGTTTTACGAAATGACAACGAGAAAAAATGAGAAATCACGAGCTCGGACGGATCAGTGACAGACTATCTTCCATTTGCGAGTGGAACATACAGGGAAAGTGACACCACGGTGGCTTACCCGTGTGCAGAAATGGTGCACACAGCAAACATGCTGTCGAGTCCATCAAACAGGCATGCTGCCATCTGACTGTCTACCAAAGGCAATACGATGGAAGGAATAAGAAACGTTAACGTCCAATGGACAACTGAGAACAAGCTCTAATCCGGAGTTACGAAAGCGGCGTTTCCTTTTCAAAGTAACCATACCTACATTTGCCTTAACCGAGTTAGGGAATATGCGGTAAAATCCTGATGGCCCAATGGGGATCTGAACCACCGTCCTCCCGAATGTGAGTGGGGTAACAGCTAATCTTATCTCTTCAAGGTAAGAAAAGGAAAGCTGAGGAAAAAATCTACAAGTTACACCAAAAACGCAGGATGACTGGATCGACACAAAAAAGCTCTTATTCGGGAGAGTCCGATCCATGTTCCATAAAAACGTCCGTCCTAACGCCATCTCGCTCCAGGATGTAATTAGCAAAATGAAGACTGACAGCAAAAGCCTCGAACTGAATACTCGCTTCTAACGAGGTGAAAACGGCACCACCATAGTGTCCTGTACACGTCTGTCTAACAGTAACTGAAAGTCGTCGCTTATTTACAACATGCTAGAATGCTCGTGAAAATGAACACACGCGCAACCGTTCAGAGGATCGCAACTGCAACGGATTTCTCAACGCGCTCAAGTTGTCGCCCCCTCCGCAACTAATGCCATGAAAACGCTCCGCGAAAAGTCAAGGTTGTGACAAATGTACACGTATTTTCGGCAGGAACATAAGAAGTACCTGTCTTTAGTATATTTTTGTGCTGCAGGTGTTAAGCCAAACTAACAGCTTCTCTTTATTAGTGTAGTTGCGCACAAATAGGTGCCCCCTGCATAATAAGTGTTGCTTTTCTGCATGTCTGATAAACCTCTCTAAATGGAATTACTTAATTGATATGGTATAGCCACCTCCTACCAAGATGTGACAGCCATAATTATTTCACAGAGGGTTCTGCGATACTGAACATGGTAATTGAAATGAAATGTCGTGTGACGAGGGCCTCCCGTCGTGTAGAACGTTCGCCTGGTGCAAGTCTTTCGATTTGACGCCACTTCGGCGATTTGCGCGTCGATGGAGATGAAATGATGGTGATGACAACACAACACCCAGTCCCTGAGCGGAGAAAATCTCTGACCCAGCCGGGAATCGAACCCGGGCCCTTTGTCTGTCGCGCTGACCACTCAGCTACCGGGGGCGGACAACATGGTAATTACCACTTACGGCTGTTGAATTTTTATTAACTGCTAATGCAACTTCGAGTGTAGTGCAGCGGCAGTTTTCCTACATAGGCCACCGCCTGTATTTGTCACAGAATACGGGTGGCTTGAAAATGGACACAGGTGTCCTAAACTAGTCACCGTCAAGAAATAGGAAAAAATATACTTCTCAACGCAACTTGACCGAGTTCAACCAAGTATTTCAATTTTAAGACTAGTTGCGGACCTATTTTTCACATGCAGCATGTTGCAAGTTCCTAAATTAACATTTGTATTACAACGTTTGTCTTGCCTAGCTTGATGTTTATTACGCACTGGAATATTATTCAAGGCGAAGCGGAAGTAATGTAGAATCAACGACTGATAATGATATCATTAAACTCTGTGTGAAAAGCCAAAATGAAATAATAGCAACAATAGAATCTCTGCAAATCTAGATACACTTACTGTAGTTTGAGCATTATTATTCCTTTAGTCTTTAAGGAACCAAGAAAGAGTGAAAAAATTTCTATCTTACAACCGACTGGATGGGTGGGGTAGGGAGGAGGTTGCAGTCTAACATGTTTCCTGTTTCCTGCATGTGAAAATGTGTACAAGAGAATACCAACGATCTGGGCACCTGACAAGTTTCACTGCGAATCGCATTTTTTTTTAATTATAAATCACAGCGTACACATGTCAGTAGTCAATATCCACTGCATTACCTGGTCTTTTTAAACTGACATTGAAATTACAGGCCTGTGGCTGGCGGGAATGTTATGACTTTGGTTTATGAAGACTTTTTGCAAGTGGGGGTCGGGGCACAACAGCTGTCCTTCATGGAAATAATTTTTAATGTACACAGAGGTTGAGGCAATAAGATCCTGCAGTCACTGACTAGCATACCCATTAATCACAGAGAACAATGACATGAAACATTATTTTAGACAGTACAAGTAAATATAGGAGAGTAATGTGCTAATATTTTGAGTAATCAGCATTGAGGCAAATAGGTATCAGGGACTAAAGCCTAACATAAGTACCTTCGAACTGACAATACTTTATTCACTTATTCTTTATGATTTTTTATTTGTTTATTTGAGCTCCAACATGGACATTTTTTCTGTATCAAAGCTAACCACCTGCATCTCAGATGTTATTAATTTATACTAATTCTGTGGTTTAAAAATACTAGCATCACAGACTCGACCTAGTCAGCCGACCAGAAGCATACTGGATACCAGTTAAAAGTCGATCCTGATTCAGATAGACTACGCACACTACGTAAATAATTAACTGACAAACGAAGTTGTTTCTTTAGAGTGCATTCATAATTGTTCTGTCTGGACTGAGTGACCTGTGACACTAACTTTTTACATCAGACAAATAACAAGCAATTACCTTATCAACCCCGTAATCACACAGTGCCTCCGAAGAAGTTTTATATTAAGAATGTCCATCATTGTGTAATACAAGTGTATGCACATATACAGATTGCCATTCAAATATTTATTGCAAAGTCTACTGACTTCAGGGTATTATACTATGTAACAGGAAATTTTGTCAATCAATCTTTCAGATTAAAAAATGGCTGAGCACTATGGGACTTAACATCGATTAAAACTGACCTGCAAAAAACTGAAATGACCATAGTTTTGCACAAATAAGGATAGTGTCATGTTGGTTAATTTAGTTTTATCTCCATATTCTTTGTCAGTACCATAGATTACCACTAGATAACACTCAAATGCAAAATTATTTCATTGTTTTCTAGATTATTATGTGAAGGTTTTAAGATGATTGGACTTGTTCTAAGACTTCAAGGATGCTTCACAAAGTGCTCTGTCTGAGATAGCAGAGCAGCAGCACAACACTATATTAAGAAAGAATGGCCAGTGAGAGAAGATTTAATTCCAGACACACATAACTTATGATAACCTCTTGTAGAGAGGGGAAAAAAATTTCACTATCCCTGTTGCATATTAAATTGTGACTAATTTAATAGTTTAATAAAGTTTCGACTATTGATTCTGCAGCTCTTCACTTTGTAAGTTAAATGTTCCGCGATATTTGTCACAAAAGTGAAAGCAGAATTTTCGCTGAGCCCCAGATTTGGCTCATATTGCACTCCATAGGAATCAATGACTTCAGAAAAATGCAATGCTTAGGAATTGTTCAGAATGCTGCTGCATCGGTTTCTAGGTTAGGAAAAAAGTGGGATTTACCTAGGACTCTCAGATTCTTTTATTAACAGCTACAATGCCCTTGGATGCAATATGCCAATTAAAATGGTCTAGCTGCCTTTACATATTCATTTCTTTACTTGAATTTAGGAACAGTGAGTCAAGATCATGGTTAATGTTTTCACCAAGACATCTGGTCTATGAAAAATACCAAGGAAGATGTGATACAGCTAATGGGGGGGAGGGGGGGGGGAGTGGGAGGTGAGGTGTTATGTTTGAGCTCAGTGCGTAAAACAAAAGTTCCATGCAAACGAAGAAGCCATTATGATAGTCACTTTTTACTTTAAGTCTCTGCAATCCAAAGAAACCTTTTGTAATGTATGTTGTATATAATAAACTAACTGCAGTGCTTGTAACTAGATTTTTTAACTATTATTCATTTTGTTGAACACAATAATTACTGATGTTAGTCTAGTGCCAGTAATAGTGAATATTTGGAAATTACACATTTAATATTTAAATTAGAGAAAAAATAGATTTATAGCCTTAATCGACAAGTGCACATACAAATAAAAAATTAAGATAAACAAACTTGGTTTATGAAGTTCTAATATACTGACGGAGGATAGAACCAGCAACATCAGTATCTTTTTCCGCCCTTCCAGTAGCCATCACAGCTGCGTTAAGTCATTTCTTTGTGGTGAAAAGTTTTGGACCATCACATCCAGTTTCAAACAGCTGCTTTAGATATAAGGGTAATCTTACATTTCCTACCAATGTACACTTTTTTGAGTCATTAGTTTTCTGGCTGGTTTGATGCAGCCCACCTCAAATTCCTCTCCTGAGCCAACCTTTTCATCTCAGAGTAGGACTTACAACCTATGCCTTCAATTATGTTCTTTCTTGTCTGTGTTTTCCACACATTCCTCTCCTCTCTGATTCTGTGCAGAATCTCTTCATTCCTTCCTTAAGAGTCTACCTAATTTTCAACATTTGTCTGTAGCAGCATATCTCAAATGTTTCACTTCTCTTCGGTTCCGGTTTTCCCACAGTCCTTGTTTCACTACTATACAACACTGTGCTCCAAACATACATTCTCAGAAATTTCCACCTCAAATTAAGGCTTATGTTTGATACTAGTAGATTTCTCTTTGCCAGAAATGCCTTTTTTGCCATTGCTAGTCTGCTTTTGATGTCCTCCATGTTCCACCTGTCACGGGGTTACTTTGCTGCCTGTGTAACAGAATTCCTTAACTTCACCTTCTTCGTGACCATCAATCCTGATATGTTTCTCGCTGTTCTTATTTCTACTACTTCTCATTACTTTCACTGTTCTTTGATGTAATCTTAATCCATATTCTGTACTCAAAAATGGTTCAAATGGCTCTGAGCACTATGGGACTTAACATCTTGGGTCATCAGTCCCCAAGAGTTCAGAACTACTTAAACCTAGCTAACCTAACGACATCACCCACATCCATGCCCGAGGCAGGATTCAAACCTGCGACCGTAGCAGTCCTGCGGTTCCAGACTGCAGCGCTTAGAACCGCACGACCACCGCGGCCGGCTATTCTGTACTCACTAAGATTTCTTCCATTCCGCACCAGTAATCATTACATAAACGGAAAAGGATTAGCTCTGTATGAGTATACAATGCTATTTCATTCGACTGGAAAGGAATCACACTGGATAGTCATATGAAGTTAATCATTTTGCATTTATGTAATGATTACTAGTGAGGAATACCAATTATCTGGTTACTCGCATGTGCATTGATGGGAACTATATGGCTACACTTACTTCTAAGGCCATGGTTTGAAAATGGATATGATGGTCCAAAAATAGTCACCACAAAGAACTGACCTGTCACAGCTGTGATGAATATTATAATGGGGGGTTGGGGGAGAGAAACACTTAGTTAAATTTTGTTGCCCTTTGTTATTACAGTGCTCAAATTAAACAGGTACCTTTGCAAAATGTTAGTAGAATGCTTAACTCTACCATCGGCACCATACTGGCTGGACAGGGATTTGACCTCGCTCCTTCCTCAGTGCAAATCTATTTTATTTAACCACTGTGCCAGCCAGCTCTGTCTCAGACAAAGTTACACAAATACAAGAACTACGCTATTAGGAACGCAACACAACCTTCTCCGTCATGGTATATCCATTCTCAACTATGTTTAAAGCTGTTTCTCCACTACTTCCACTTCAGGTGCACTCAGGTGGTTGCGAACACCTCAGTCTACTGCACATGTAGTGAAAGATTGCTGGTGTTTGATGTGGTCAATCATAATAAACAAAAACATCACTGTTAACAAACAATAAAGGGAACCATATACAAGAAGCTACTTGTGCCACTACATGAAGTTTCCACTGTGACCAGTTTCTCCTGTTACCCTATGAAAGACTACTACTCACTGCACTGACATAACTTTTGCTGGATCATGAAACAACTATTTTTGGGACAGATGTAAAATTAAAGGCTTTGGTGTGAGTGGTGATAAAAGCTGTGATTGTTCCCATAAGAACCATGGGGTGATCAACTGCTGTAGGACTACTAATGTGCACATCACGGAATGTGGAAATAGGTAAGTTTTCAGGAGGAGAGACAAAAGGGGGAGGGGCTAAAAATTTTATGGTATGGCATGGAGGGTGGAGTGAGCACCTTGTTGGGAAGAGTTGTGTACCATACACAGAACATCCCAAAAGCTAGTTAGTTTAGAAGGCTCTTAGTTTTAGGAACAAAGCAAGAGAACAGCACAAACAGGTAAAAGCAACTTAGTTATCACGCCAACCTACTGATGGAAGGTTTTTTTTTACTGTACAGAGGAAGAAAATGGTCTGCAATGAAATCTTTTTTGCACTTTACATTTCAACAAAGATAAGTGTAAAAGAAGATTGGATCTAAAATTTATTCCCTATCTTGTAGGGGGAGTCAGTTCATAAAGCTTTTTTTTTTTTGTAAATAGGTCTATCTAGATCTATGTAGTAATAAAAAGTGCAGCCTTTAATACAAGCCATTCTCTTTACAGTCACAATGTACTGAATCCCATACTGAAATCACATACAAAGAGAGTGACTGACAGCAGAGAAATCTTAGCTTTCTTCCAAAATCTGAAGCACCATTTAAAACTGTAAACCTTCATGAACTCTTACATTTAACTAAGATGTAAAAGTAATACTAAAAACTGCTCTGAAATTGAGAATGGTGACAACTCAAAGTTCATCATGTAAGGGAGATAATATTAAATTTTGAAGGTGATCATTGCAAACCAAATTAAACTCATTAATTTCCCTCTCTTTCCTTCCATGTAGGTTCAAAGCTTGATGACAGTGAGGAACTGATCATTTACTTGTTGGGAAAAAGATCTTGACCAAATTATTTATGGAAAAACTGTCAAGTCATGAAAATTCAGAGACCTGCAACAACACTCTGCCAGAAGATCATGAGAACAACACTCATAGAAACGTCATGGATTTTTGACGCAGCTACCTGGATGGACGCCCGAGAAGATTTCATCTGCAACAACTGTATTTAAACCTCTAAGCATATCAGTTGCACTGATCTCACATCTATTTGTAAATGTATTAATGTCTGGGTCAAGAGGAATATTTTATACGAGTCATCAGCTTTGCCCACTTGCATAGGCCCTGCTGTTAACAGCCATTGTGAAGTCACTTTTGGTGCACATATAGACAGTGTTGTTAACTGACAAAGCAAACAAAAATGTTTACCTACAAGTACAAAAACCGGGTTGTAGTGAGACTGATCTATGGCTTAGCTCATTTATCATTTAAAAGGGAATAATAATAATAATAATAATAATAATAATAATAATAATAATAATTTGTCACTGGTATCACATTATAGTCACCAAGGCTGTTTACAGCATTTGTCGCAAATTTCCTACATCACTGAAAGTAGACAGCTCTTCGTGAACATTCCTGTGCACCCTATTGTCTTTGTCCACTCTACTTGACCACCATATGTTTAGTAAAGAAACAGTAAAACAAAAGCAGATGGTGTGGAATTTCTATGCAAAAGATCCAATAATGTCTTCCTGCTATAAAATGGAATAATGTGAAGTATTAATAAAATGGATTGGAAGTGCAGAGACCGATAGTTACCTAACTTTATATGTTAATGTAGCAATTATTGCCTCTTTCCACATTTCATATTGTGCAGTTCACAAAATTCATTTACTTTTCAGATAAATTCTACATATTTGACATATGAATTACTTTTCAAATGATGCAATAGACCATTCACGATAAATTACAATGGAACACGTTTGTAAGCTGTAAATTTTCTTGGTTACTTTATTTCTCTCCAGTGTGATGTGTGTCGTATGCCAGCTTTTAATTCTTTCTGCCAAGAAATGAAGCTAAATTTTTCCATGTACAATTAAGCTGCAACTCCTATGCTAGTAAATTTTAAGATTTTTGTGAGAGTAAAAGCAAAAAGATTACACCTTCAGTCCATATTGTACCAGTCAAAAGTAACAACAGAAAGACACTGCCTAATATGTTTACAAAAATCTACCTTCTTTCAAGGCCTAGAGTACTGAGCAAAAGAGGGTCCATAATGATTATGTCAGTGCATACCTCTAATTTTGATTACTAGTAGACAACAAGGAAACAACCACCCTTAAGTTAAAATTGTCTGACAATCAGAGAAAAGTAGAAAATTATGTTCATTACCAATCTTTCAAACACCACACACAAAGTTGTTACACAATTTTCACTGGATGTGTTAAAAGAAATATTTGAACGGCCTAATGAATGAATGGACACGATAGAAACAAGTTACAGTTTATTTCCTTTTATGCTGTCTTACAAATGTAATAGTTGGGAAGACACTCAGAAACATGCCTGTGCCAACCTGAAGATCCAACGTGTGCCAAGAGAATTACATTGACAATATGTTTCTAACATAGAACAGATACTCGATAAAAATGAAATGAACTTTGTGTAACAACCATCATAACAATGAATGAATGAAATTTTTCTAAGATTCCCTGTAAACATGACAGTCTGAAGACTTCAAAACTTAGAAATGTTGATCATCATTTTATAAATATTATGTCTGGTGCAACCAAATTCAATTGCATAGTATTAAATATTTCACCCAGTATACTAGAAATAATATACACACAATCCAAAATGTAAAATGTATTCAACAGATATTCACAAGTAATGTTTGTCATCAGTGCTACCTACACCAAAGGATGTTTACACGACTACAACAAGCTATATACAGCTTTCTTTTGGACTCTTCATTTACCAAAGGCCTCCAGCGAAAGATCATAGAATTAATAGTGCCAATAAATGCCTAGTTTATGGTTAGGCATGCACTGCGGAATCAATAACATGGATATGGGCCACATTAACATAAGCTTCAACTGCACCACGGCGAATGTATCAGGTTTGTAAATCTGTTACTGTATTAGTGGACGCATTGGACAATTTTAATGATGGCAGAAGTGTAATTAACACCAAATATTGAGTCTCCTGGCAAGTCTAAATTTTGAAGGAGGAGGACAGAACAGATTATGCATAAGTTTATTAGTAGGAAAGTCGACTGAAATCGTTTCCACGAACAGTTCTCTAGTTTCAGAAGAGTTAATGGACTGTGTACTTGTGTTAAAAACATGCTCTGGAATGGAAATGAAAAGCATCTGGGAATTTGTTAGCGAAGTCTGGAAAATAGCACCGAAATGGGCAAGTGGTGGTGTGTGATAAAAAGTAGTTAATCAATCAAAACCGGAACACTGAGTCAGTCGCTACTCATTACGTGAGCAAACAGAAGTCGCTAACACACAAAACTAGTTAGGTCACTACTTTGGTCCCAGTAAAGAAGAAATACGAGCTGGTTGTGCAGATGTGAGACAACGTTAACAACTTTCAACTGACTATGCTATCACCACGAAACTGCAACAAGCTCCAAAAAATTTAATTGTGAGCTCTTCATAAAGCACACGCACTGTGTACAGTAACCGTCGGCCAGTAGCATATGTTGCTTTCTTTCAACTTTCGATGACGCTCTCATCTTCGAGCATACGACACTTTACAACACACACACTCATTCACAATTACTCCGAACAGTCACAAAGCGTTTACTAACAACACATCTCGCCAACTCGCAGCCTTATATTATTTGATAAAGTACCGTTAAGTCATACTTCAAATCATTACACCCATCACAACACGTAAAAAAACTAAAAAAAAAAAAACTACACTACACACACCATTCCGATATTATTACGATCTAAGTTTCACTCACCTCATCTTCCAGTTCACTTCTTACACAGATGCAAGCTGCTCTCCTCCTAAAGCCTTCTTCGTCGTAAATTCGAGTGGAATTTGGTTTTTCCTTAACCATTTTAAACTGGTCTCAGTAACAGGTTAATGTGCTGGAAACGAAAATTATATTCACTGTACGCATAAAACTTTCCCACGTTTGGTCTTCACCGCTGAAAACTCCTAAGGTCCCCCATGATTTAGGTTAACCTTGAATAAAATATTCAATCCCATAGTATAACAGAAACTGTATTCTAGAAACAGAAAAGTGTAATAAGCTGCTGAGTACTGGTAACAGCACCCTTACAAGTAGACACTACGATAGCCACATCTCCTTACTCTCCATGGCAGTAACCTACTGCTTCTTCGTGAACAGTCGATCAGCTGGAGGCAGATCGCGGACTGGGTGACTACGTTAGTCAGTTCCAGTAACCATTTGCAATCCTTCTGGTTATCGTCAGAATAGGGTGACATCGAATGTTTGACAAGACAATAATTTTCATCACGCTTTAAGGCACTAATTGGGGTGACAATTCAAATAATCTCATGGCTACCGAAATACTCTAAAAGGCTGTTCTTCCGATTTCTGGTGTACTTCATTTCAGTTTTTTTTCTTTTTTTGTTAGTAATTGCCAAGACAGAACAGCCCATCATTATGCAGTAATCTGTCAACAGTTTATGACACATACAATTGAGTAATCCAATACTTCTATTGGCGTTAACGATCCCAAGTTTCAAAAGACTTTACTAAGTTCGTTTGTGGTACCTCGGGACAACGAATGTCCAAAATATCAAAAGTTTGCGCATTTCTTAAGTAAAGAACATTCCTTAATGAGAAACATATGAGTTTTTCTTCTGTAAACGGAAAATACACTTCCTTTTTTTCCCACACGAATGACAGATACTCACCAGACAAACAATAAATTTGTAAATACACACATCACACACACAAAATCTTCTGTAACCTATTCATATTCAGAAATAAACTTATCATTCGTTCAAAGTACACATGCTGAGGTCGTAAATACAAATATTTTCGCCGGACGTCTCGAATTTCGTCATACGATCTTGATAGATGCCATTACATCAAACTGCTAATAATTAACTGTAGGCCCTACTGACCCAAATTAATCTCCCATATGATATGAAGGATTGGGATTGGTTATCGACTGATTATTGTTTCGTAAAATTTAAATACATTATGCACACAGTGCAAAATTCATACACTCTTTTAACCAGAATGAAATTTTCACTCTGCAGCAGAGTAGAGGCTGATATGAAACTTCGTGGCAGATTAAAACCTCATGCCAAACAGACTCGGAACTGGGGACATTTGCTTTTTATGGACAAATCCTCTAACGTCTGTGGTACCCAACATAGAGTACAAATATCTCTGAAGTAATCATTGCGTCCTGCGCATGTTGTCAATATTAAACTGCAGGTGCCACATGATCTCGGGACGATGCTGATTGTAAATACTTGTCACGGAGTTAGAAACATCTAATATTACACGTATTTGTTGTGTTTTCACAGTCTACATCTATACTCTGCAAACCACCGGGAAGTGAGTGGCAGAGGATACATCTCATTGTATCAGTTATTAAAATTTCTTCCTGTTCTATTCAGGTACGGAACGAGGGAAGAGTGAAGGTTTGAATACCTCTGTGCATGCAAATTATTCTTATTTTATCCTCAAGATCCGTATGTGATCGATATACAGGGGATTGCAGGATAATCCTAGAATAATCATTTAAAGCCGGTTCTTGAAACTTTCGTAGTAAACTTTATAGGGATACGGTAGTTTATGTCTGTCTTCAAGAGTCATCCAGTTCAGTTTCTTCAATATCTGTGTGACACTCTCCCATGTATTAAACAAACCTGTGACCATTCGTGCTGCCCTTCTTTGTGTACATTCAATATCCCTTGTCAGTCATATTTGGTACAGGTCCCATACACCTGAGCAATATTCTAGGGTGGCTCACATGAATGATTTGTAACCAATCTCCCTTGTACACTGATTGCACTTCCTGTGAACTTTACCAGTAAACCGAAGTCTACAACCTGCTTTACCCACAACTGAGCCTATGTGATCATTCCTTTTCATATCCCTACAGAGTGTCATAACCAGGTATTTGTATGAGTTGGGTGATTCCAATAGTGGCTCATTGATATTATGATCATAGGGTACTACGGTTTTTCGTTTTGTGAAGTGTACAATTTTACAATTCTGAACGTTTAAAGCAAGTCGCCAGTGTTTTCACCACTTTGGAATCTTATCTGGATCTGACTGGATAATGTACTACATGAACGGAAATGGTCCAAACATACTTTGCTGGTGTACACCCAATGTTACTTCTACATCTGACGATGGCTCTCCATCCAGGATACTATACTGCGTCCTCCCTACCAAAAAGTTCTCAATCCAGTCACAAATCCACTTGATACCTCATATGATTGCGGGGGTGCCAACTTATAAAAAATATTGGGGAGGGGGGGGGGACCTGGGCATACTGGGGGTCTTGCCCCAGGAAATGTTCTAAATTTTAGATGAAAAATAGTGAGTTCTGAAGTTTTTTTAAGCATTTTAGAGTCATCAGATCAACATTAGAACTCCGAAAACTGGATTCTCGATAACTTAATACTCCAGGAAACTCGACAAGCCTGACGAA
Organism: Schistocerca nitens; assembly: GCF_023898315.1. NCBI lineage: Eukaryota > Metazoa > Arthropoda > Insecta > Orthoptera > Acrididae > Schistocerca > Schistocerca nitens. Next base: position 69,383,879 of record NC_064617.1, read on the forward strand.
TTTTTTGTCTTTGAAAAAAGAAACAAAACATAAACATGCATGGTATTTTTGTAAAAAGCTAATTTAATTTACAGTGATAATCATGCTTATAGACTATTACAGAGCAGTGAATATATAGCACTGAAAAGACTGAAATTACATTTAAATAAATCCTAAAGTATAATTAAAAGAATAAAACATAAAATATTGCTCTTGCACCGTAATAGCACTTTGATTAATTAGTGAAATAGCTAATTTAAGCTTACTTTGAATAAAGCATAGGGTTCATTAAATAAAAAGAATATATCAAAGTTAATGCTTTAATACAGTGAGTACAGTTAATACAGTATGCCTAATATGTTGAGTCAAAAAGTATGTGAATAGTGTGTTTTAATTGGATCTTACACCCTAAAATATTTAAGTATTTGAAAATAACTAATACAGTATTATAGTAATATAGTAATACAGTACGAAACTAGTACTAATATTTCGAAACTGGAAATTTAACATTATGTATGTATTTAATTCTCTAGTTTATAAAGATTTTTAATATTGCTCTAAATGCCATTATTAGGGCTAGAGGGACTTTAGAAAGGCGCAAATGTCAACTGTCTCACTGGATTACTAAATATGAAGTCGTTGATGACTGGTCAGATATCCAATTCATCCAAAATATCTCGGTGGGCATGAAGAACAGCCAAGTTGTTCAATCCCTTCTGTCCCATTGTTGATTGGAGATATGACTTCAGATGTCTAAGGGCGCTAAATAACTATTTTTCTGTTGCTGTCGTGACTGGAACTACTTGGAGAAGCTTAATGCACTTCACTACTTCACATAACATTTTTCCAATTGAAGGCTCTCGTGTACTGTACTTTCTTACATCACAAATGTTTTTTAAGACCAGTTATTTTTTACTAGCGATATCGGCTAACATGTTCAAGTGTAAGGGCAGTCTCTCAATGTCTAGGTCATTTTTGAAAATCTCAATTGATTTTTCCAAATTTGTTTCACCTCTGTTTACTAAAAGTAAGCTCTCTTATTCAACTGCAATGACCTGTGTGAGTCCAGTTGAAGCAAACCTCTCAGTAATGCAAGATCACACCATTTCACAAATTTCAATGTAAATAGCTTTGCAGTATTCCTTTGGGATTTTGAAAATGTGCTGTCATCTGGCTTCATTGTTTTCATACTTCTTTGGTATACTTCAATTCTGAGGAAGGGAAGGATCATCAGTTTCCGAAGGTTCTTCTTTTAAACACAATTCCCCAAAAGTGTTCAAAACTATCACACCTTCCATTCAATATACAAATCAAGCCCTCATATATTTTTTCCAGATCAGCGACACTTAAATGAGGGGACTGAATTTTTTCATTGACATCCTCTACTGGGTTCATTGCATGGCAATAAAGACATAAAATGAAATAAGTCTTGAATTGTAACATTGACTCAAGGTAGCCTGCACATTTGTAACCTGCCTCTGTTTTGTCCTCTGCAGGAAATATTTCAAAAAACTCTAGAACTTCTTCGAAGTTTTTCAATATTCTCAAGATACTAGAAGCTTGCATAGTCCATCGAGCCGGGCAAAGGTGTCTAAGACCAGCTTGGTCGTTGGCACTCTCACAAAGTATGCTTCTGAAAAGTCCCATCCTTTTGTTGGATTCCGTTATGGCGTTTATTACATCCTTGGCTAAAGCCATAATATACCTCATAGACGTAAGATGGCGGAGACGGTCTACAACTGCCAAGTCTAAACTATGAGCAGTGCAGTGCACATAATGTGCTTTTGGTTGTATATCCAAAATTAACTTTCTTAGTTCTTTGAATTTACCTCTCATATGTGAGGCACCATCATAGCACTGTCCTCTTAAGGGGCTCCAGAACGCCCTATACTTGCAATGTTATAATAACGCTTATAAATTACATCTTTCCTCACAAAGTATTTGAGGTAGGAAGTTGAACTTTTTACAGATTATTTATTGGAATATGGGCTACAACGTAACACAGGGATTTTACAAAATTTTAGTTCAATTATTAAAGATGATTTTTTTTCAATTCTAATGAAAATTCACAACATTTTTTGCAATTTTTTATTTATATATTCAAAAATATACAGTTTTTTGGAAAAAGGCTGTGTTAAATTATGCAGAAGGTACTGTGTAACATTTACTGAAAGTTTGAAACAAATATGTTTGGAAGATCCTTAGAAAACATGTAATTAGTATGAGATAATAAAAGTTTTGGGAATCGAGCGACAAAGATTGGATTAACTTTTTAGTGCATTCCAGGTCCATAGGATGGATTATCTTCATCCTCTGCAAACTCCTCCTCCAGCTTCCTCTTGTTCCTCCTCCTGTTTACTCTTGCTTGTATTTCTAGACTCTTTACAGCCCTGTCTGCAGCCCGAAGGCGTTCCTTGTCTAAAGCAAGCATCGCTCGTACCATGTTAGAACCTATCTTCATTCCCATATTTCTAAATACCTTGCACCTTACAATGTTGCCATCATTGAAAGTCGCAACAGCATCATACACACCAAAGTTAAGTGTTTCTATTCCAACAAATACAGTCTTGGGGATTCTCGACCATATAACACTATTTACACTTTCATTGGGGTTTTGAGTTTTTCCGTGAATACACTTTTTCAACAGTTCAGGTGCTGCTAAGTCTCTGAAAATAGGTTTTATCACCTCCATTATTGCATGAGGCAGACTATGCTTATGAGTGTACACTTCACCAGTTAGCAATCCTTTGTTATATTTACACCAACTGTCTTCTTCTTTGGGACACAAGCTATGTTGGGGATTTTCATCGTCTTTATTGTTTACAGTAATAACACATACCTTTGGCTTTCCAACATTTCTCCTTTTCTTAAAAGCCTTCAGAGGATTTCTAATAACTTTACTTTTACTCATTATTATACTTCAACAAAACAGAGACTCAAGAAACAGAATTAATTACGAATATTTTCGAGATAACGACAGAGTAAATAAACATGAAACAATCGACAATCACACCAGCGATATATATTAAACCATCACAGGTTAGCCACAACACATACTTTATCTCACATCACTAAAATGTACCTGATGAACACGGACGTTAATAATAACACCATTTGACAGCAGTTTAACAGCGCCACAGTGGGTCACGCCCATGTCGAACACATTTCAAAAAAAATTTAAAAATAGTTGTAGTCTTCGGAATTGAATAAATTATATATCTATTAAAAGGTAATAGTCTGCAGATTCTGAAAACGCAAAAAAGTAAAAATTGAACTTTTCATGATTTTGAGCCTTTCCGGAGCCCCTTGAGTTATCCATTGACAAATCAAGATGAGCATAAACGTCTTTTAAAATACTAAACAGAGTTTGTGATTCAGTGTTGGGGGTCTTGTGTAAGCCAATAAAGTATTCGTTGATGATTTAGGAATCATCGGCAGTACGAATACAAAATGACACTTGTTAGTGAGTCGAAGAATCACTTGTTTCGTCAACCATAATAGAAAAATTTTGAGTCTTCTTGATTGAAATCAACTACCACTGACCACGACACGAGAATGGAACTGACGCCTGGCGTTGTACCGACTTCCGCCTTTCTTCCATCTGGCAAGGAGGCAGTGGACAACCGTTTCCATTCCGACACAAAACAGCAAGTAAGCAAATAAAAGGCCCCACGGAAACGCCAGAAGCTGCACCGTGCGCCCTCGGACGATTATTTTCAGAGAATAGGGCCACAAGATGACGACAACATGTTCGATGACGCAAAGTCGTCTGATGCGCAGATGTCGGACGATAATGTTCCGCCAACTGACCCCACGACACCTTCAAGTCGTAGTGACGCAGTGGCGCAGAACCCTCCCACAAGCGTCCTGGGTGACGTCCCTCCTGCTGTCAATTCCACCGGTGTGCACAGTGGACAACCCGTCACGGGACACCACATTTGCACTTACGAGCTCTTGGACCGGTGACGGGAATGACGCCACGCTGCAGCCTGGTGCCGCGGAAGGACATGTCCTGATGCAGGCGTTGGGACAACTGCGACACTGTGACTGAAAATCTGATAGATGCTGCGGCTGGTTCGCCCCTGTCGGCCGCCACCGGAGCGGACGCCACTTTCCCGATGGACGTGGCGATCCAACACTACTGACTGGTGTCTCTCAACATCAATAACATAAACTGACGATGTTACAAGATATGCTCAATGCGCCGAATATAGTCCCTGTCCTCCTCCAGGTGATCTATGTCGAGGATTTCGTCGGTGCTTTCAGAAACACTTCTCACGTCTCACACTCGTCTGCCAGTGGCAAAAAATGGTACAAATGGCTCTGAGCACTATGGGACCTCAGAAGGTCATTAGTCCCCTAGAACTTAGAACTAGTTAAACCTAACTAACCTAAGGACATCACACATATCCATGCCCGAGGCAGGATTTGAACCTACGACCGTAGCGGTCTCGCGGTTCCAGACTGCAGCGCCTAGAACCACACAGCCACTTCGGCTGGCTCTGCCAGTGGCAGTAGCGCCGCAATCCTTTTCTGTGTGGCCTGATTAGCGAAGCCGTCACTTTCCTCCCTGATGTGAGAGGCATGGTGCTCACTCTGCATGACACCAAATTGTTAACATCTGTGCGCTCTCTGGATTAGGACAATACTTGAACGGTCCACTTTCCTTGTAGATGTGGTCATTCTGTTCTTTATGGAACGCCAGGATGCCCTAATCTTCGGTGGGGATTTGAACTCCACCCAGGTGCCTCTAACAACACTACCACAACAAAGGTCAAAATTTAATAATGATTGTGGTGTTGCTCCCACTGCTAAATACTGCATTTTCGGGCAACAACAAAGTTATTATGTGACAGGTGTCATTAGAGCACAGTTAATAAAGTCATTTCATGTAATAATCAAAAAATTAGGTACTCATCTTTTCGTGTTTCCCACGTTGGTCTCGTTGTGAAATCATGGCTCAATCGTTGAAAATCTAGGTGGTGATGATTCCAAGCTCTGGTGCAAAGAGGTCTAGGTATTATTCTGCTATATTCAAAAGTTTTGTAGATGGGCTTCACAAACCATTCTTGAAGGTTAAACTTTTCAAAGTTAGCACAATGGTGATGTAAAAAACTAATCAGCACTCCGAATTTAAGTTACACTTCTTTTTTATTGCTTTTGTTCCAGTATCACGTAACACACAAAACATCACTTCACAATACAAAACATACTTGAAAACATCTTCCTCACTGTTAAAGTTCACATTTTATAAGCTGACAATATGCGTCTTTCCAACATGACGTCCAAGACATGACCTTTTCAAGGTCTGAGTCTCTAACTAACTAACTGCTTACGCGCCCAAAAATCAAAAAATCAAGAGTTACAAGTACGTCAAAGATCATAGTGACAAAAGAATACACATAAGAATAATATCATTACAACATAAACATATCGATGTATCAAAGTATCTTTACGTTAATGAAATCAAATCTGAATGTTGTCACAAAAATATGTTAACTACTTTACAGAAACACAGTAAAATATTGCTGTTATCGAGAGGTTCAAGTGAGGTACCATAATGGTTGCGTAATTCAAGTACCATTACACGCCGAAGGACCAACTGCCATATTATGTTCCGCGTCCAGCGCTCTCCACCATCACCATCAACCTTTGCTCATAGACACAAGGGAGTGTTTATATGGCGACAGCGCGGGTTTCACACACTATACCAGGCACTCCTCCAGCCATATAGACCGTGTCTATCTCTCGTGGACCATAGTTTGCAGCACACGGGCCACTGAAACGTGGCCCTTTCCTTTTTTTGGCCATGCAGCGTACATATGCACAGTCACCTTGCGCCACCATGTGGTACGGCATGGGCAAGGCCCCTATAAATTCAACGTGACACACCTACACTCAGCCTGAATGCTGACAGCTTGTGGAGGAAATGTGGACGTCATGCACCCGTCAGCAAGAAGTTTATCCGACTGCACTCTCATGGTGGTTGCTATGTGCCAAGCTGGCTCTAAGTAGGGCGTTGCTTGGTCGTGACAGGGAGATCACTGCCTGGAGGTGGCACTCACTAGATGTTTACTACCGCATGACCATTTCACAATGCTGCACTCACCTGCCCATCAGCAAGCAATCAACGATGCAAAAGAGTGGATCACAGCACTCATGAGGCAGCATATCAAAGGGACTATTGTTCATGCATGGACCATGGACAGAATGAACCATGAAGGATCGTCGATGGATCACGTCATCATGGAACACGAGCATCAGCAATGGGTGCTGATTCATGCTGTAGCATTAGCCAACAGTCATTGTGTCACAAGACGACATGCTATTGGAAATGCTCTCCACGCTCACTATAGTCAACTGTTCACAGATCACCATCATCCCCCAGATGTGACTGAAGAAATCTCTCGCCTTATATATGGCACACTACTGCAAGACACGCAGTTGGCATTACTTGAGGACATGAGTGAGAAAGAGGTGACTGCAACTATACTGCTCAGCGGCCCAGGACCCAACGGCCTCCCATTACAGTTTTACAGGACCTATCGCCAATTACTGACGCCTGCCTGGACAGACATATGTCATGACTTGATGTCCCCTGAAGTACAGCTTTCTGGTGTTTTCCTTTCCTTTCCATAAACCAAATGATGGCACCTCTGTCAGTGACTATCGTCCCCTATAGCTGGTGAACTCTGATATGAAGACCTTTACCCAGTTTTTGGCAACACATCTCAAAAAGGTTGCCTGCTTTGTGGTGTCCCACGATCAGGCCTCTTTAGGAGGAGATCACAACATCCAGACTGCATTATGTCAGCACTGTTATATGACCGTGCTTGCAAGGAAACAGTGCATCACAGGAGTCCTGACCTCCCTTGATTTCAGCCAGGCCTTCAACAGGGTAGATCACTCCCATCTGACAACGGTGATGTGGGATATGGGATTCCCAGACACCTTAGTGGAGACCATAATTTGTCTGCTCTGGGGTACAACATCAAGGATCCTGTACAATGGTCATCATATGCCACCCATCCTGGTACAACAATCGATGCAGCACTGTTACTTTGCAGTCTCCGCCAATCCCTCACGGGGATGACTCTTGGCAGACACACATTTTGTTGCATGGCCTATGTGGATGATTTGGTCCTCCTCCTGTACAAACAGCAATGATGTTCAGGCAGTGCTGAAGTGGGTGGAGTACTTCAGTGCTGCATCAAGCAGCATCCTTAATGTTCGCCTACAGGCCATGGCTGCCCAGTGAAAGCATCGCTCCCTTGCAGATCTGTGATGTGGTATGATGTTGGGTATTGATTTTACAACTGACTTGTGGCGATTAGTGGCCCTTAACAGTAGGTGCTTATTACACCAGATCCGAGCAGAGCCCTGTGATCATCAACTCTGAACCATGGACATGCTGCAAAGAACATGTTCTGCTAATGTTTATGTTGCGTAGTGAATCCTGCATATGGCTCAGACATTCCCCATCCTGCCGTCAGTGACCAAATGCATGTTGGCTGCATTGGATTTCTTTGGTAGTCAAGGCCTGTTATTTAAAGTCAGCTATGACTCCCTCGTCCTCCCAAAGGAGAAAGGAGGCCCTAGTCTCTGTTATGTGTACCACTGATGAATAGCCCTCTTTGTAAGCATGCATGGCAAGATGTGGCGACCCACTCCAACATGTCTCACCAGCCTGCTAATGAGGGCGCCCTTACCCTGAGTTCATTTTTTGCCTCAGTAGTGCTGACAGACGTCCCAGCACCCTTTTCCCATTTGAGCTGTTTCTTTCTTGATTATAGCTACGTCAGGACCATGCTTCTTCGTCCATGCCTACCAAGGGCCAAAATAATGTATGCCTCGATCCAGTCGCGGCTTCTGCCTAATGTGCTCGAAGAAAAACATCCCCTCATTTCGTGCAATGCCGTGTGGTGGGCAGTGCACATCCCTACGCTTGTGCCGGATGTCCATTTCACCTGGTATATAACAGTTAAAGGGATACAGGTCTGTCTGTCGCTTCTCCACCAGATCCACCTGGCGTCATCACCATTATGTACCACGTGTGGGTTGCAAGATGACAATGACCATTGACTTGTGTGCAGTGAGTCAAGTAATGTCTGGCTTTTGGTCCGCCAGATGCTGGCGTTCATCACACTCAGGACTCCTGACAGCATCACCCCACAAATGATTCTCTTCCTGGACATGGACTATTTTCCTGTGCAAAGACCTACTCAGTGACCTGGATTAGCAGGCATGAAGTCCACTACCTGTTTGGTGGTGGTGACAAATCAGACATGGATTTCTGGCAATACCTTACCGAGCAACATTGTGCAATAGTAAAGAACCCAAAGTACCAACAACTTTCTTCAGAGCACTTTCCACAACCCACTCACCCCCCTCATAGCTGGATCATCCATGCAAAAGGCAGCTGACAGTTGACCCTTCTTCCATTTTATAGATACAGCCCCTGCAACTTATTCACACACACTTCTGAGAAGACGTGTATCGATGATCTACTGATGTGTCACCACTATGCTAAATTTTCTTTCTTGCCGATGTTGAAAACGATCGCCAGTCTTTGCAAGGACATGTTTGTCCGACGGAGATAGATTCATTTATGATACAATAAATAAAATTTAAAAAAAAATTTTTTTAATTAAGAAAGAAGTACCTTCCATGTATCCTCCTTTACTGTTGTTTTTTTTTCCTGTTTTGGTAGAAGTTATTGGAATCTTCCGTAATAGGGTCCAACACCTTCTGGTGGAGCTTTTCTTTTGGGGCTTCTTCTTAAATACAGTGACATTAGCTTTCCTTTTTTTATTGTAGTTTTAGGTAATTTCGCCAACAGCCTTGCTGCAGTGGTAATACTGGTTCCCGTTAGATCACTGAAGTTAAGTGCTGTCGGGCTCGGCTGGCACTTGGAAGGATCACCATCCAGTCTGCCGAGCGCTGCTAGTAAGTGGGCTGCACTCAGAGAAAAATATGAGTAAGCTATAGCGAGAGATGAGTAATATACAATATGTACAAGAGTCAAGAGGAAATAATAAGAGCAGATGACCAAGAACGAAGTGCTTGGATTAAAAATGGTGTAAGGCAGGGAAGTACTCTATCGCACCTACTGTTAAATCTGTACATCGAAAAAGTGTTGATGGAAATAAAAGTAAGGTTCAGGAGTGGGATTAAAATTCAAGGTGAAAGGATATCAATGATACAATTTGCTGGTGACATTGGTATCCTGAGTGAAAGTGATGAAGATTTACATGATATGCTGAATGGAATGAACGTTCTAATATGTACAGAGTATGGATTGAGAGGAGATCGAAGAAAGACAATAGTAATGTGAAGTAGCAGAAATGAGAAAAACGAGAAACTTAACATCACAATTGGTGATCAAGAAGTAGATGAAGTTATGGAATTCTTCAACCTAGGCAGAAAAATAAAAAATGATAGATTGAGCAAGGATGACATAAAAAGCAAACTAGTACTATCAAAAAGGGCATTATTGGATAGGAAAAGTCTACTAGTATCTAACATAGGCCTTAATTTGAGGAAGAAATTTCTGAGAATGTACGTTGGGGCGCAGCATTGTATGGTAATGAAACACGGACTGCAGGAAAACCGGAACAGAAGAGAATCGAGGATTTTGAGATGTGGTGCTACAGATGAATGCTGAAAATTAGATGGGACAAAGTAAGGAATGAGGAAGTTCAGCACAGAATCAGAGAGGAAAGGAATATGTGGAAAATACCAAGAGGAAGAAGATACAGAGTGATAGGACATCTGTTAAGACATCAGGGAATGACTTCCATGGTACTACAAGGAGCTGTAGAGGGCAAAAACTGTAGAGGAAGACAAAGATTGGAATACAGCCAGCAAATAAATGATGATATAGGTTGCAAGTGCTACTCTGTGATGAAGAGGTTGGCACAGGAGAGGAATTCGTGGCATGCGGCATCAAACTAGACTGATGACTCAATAAAAAAAAACAGCAATGTAGAATATATGCAATTGATACTGATGCAAAGAGAAATGCATGAAAGGAGAAAAAGTTGGTGTTGTATGAATTCTTTGATATATTTATACCATAATGTGCTGTTTTGGTTGCATTCTGAATAAATGTTGTGAATCTATAATTATGTGAACAAAATATTTAGGGTTGTTAAGCGAAGTCTTTGGTGGTTTGCAGCAGTCATTTCTTAGTATTCACTCATACAGAAGGCAAGAAACCCAATAACTCAAAACTGTCCTATTATTTTGACAGTAGTGAATCTCAAAGAAGACTGGTAATAATTAAGCTTTTTTCCTTTTTTATATATTTCTGATAGCTCACAGCTGTGTAACTGAGGTCAGTTTGTTTGTTTCAAATGAAAATATGCATCCCATATGATACTACGTAACATGAAGAAACAGTTTCGTGTTTCAGAATATAAATATTCGTTAAATATTCCACTCTTGGTTGGATGGGATGTTTTGCTGAATAGAGAAGGTGTGTGTGTGTGTGAGAGAGAGAGAGAGAGATAAATAGATAGAGATAGAGAGACAGGGAGAGATAGAATTGAAAGTAAATAGAAACTTAAATATATATTAATAAAAATATGAAATGAAGATCTGTGAAGTATATGAAAACTCGAAAATATGAATGCTGTACTGAGTGCGGGCACGAACACTTACTCAGAATAAAAATTGAGCTTCCTTTTTTGAATTATATTCAAGTTATTATCTTTAGCATTTGGACAACAGGCATAAAATATTAGTACATAAGATGCCATCAAACTCCTTCACATGTGTCATTGCCCATCTCCCTTCATACTATTACATGTCCTATGCCTGAACAGATGACACTGAAGAACTACAATAATTATTTTGAAGGCAGTTTTCAGTGTGTCAGGAGAGGGAAGGAGAGTGAAACGTGTCACACACATTTTCAATATTTGGGACGCATTTGGCTTTTTAGTAGTTATAACAAGCAACTGGATTTTTTATCTACTTAGTCTGTAATGAGGTGGGAGTATGCTCATTAAATGCGCTAAATAAATGAGTCTAAGTATTACCAGTGAGCAAAATTGTGCTCTAGCCTACAGGAAAATCGAAAGTAAATACACAAAAACTGGAGAAAAAACGATGAAGCTTTCATCTATTATGGATGAGGATCACTGAGACTGTGATGAATAAAGGTTTCTTGAAATTGCTGCAATCAGTAGCTTTTTATTTTGTGCTTAAATTTTTATAGTTTCGATCCACCTAGCGAATCATCATCAGATGGGACAAATTTATTGACTGTCAGGAGTCGTGTAGCTGTGGCAAGATATATAAACATGTTTCGTTTACATATCTTGCCAGAGCTACATGAATGCCACACTGCTGCAGACAGTCAATAAATATGTACCATTTGATGACGACTCACTAGGTGGGTTGATATTGGTAATGGGACAATAACAATCGAATAACAAAACAAAAGTTGATTGGCTGCAGTTATTTCAAGAAATCCTTAAATCTATAAAATTTTTGGGAATTATATTTGACAAGAAGCTCCAATGCAGACAACATACAGACAGTGTCTACTGTAAATTAAACACTGTAATACTTATTATGTAACAGTTTCCTCATTATGGTAACTTCAATGTACTGTGTAGTATGCTCTTTCTGAAGTATAGTTACACTACGGAATTACTGTTTAGGAAAACTCCAGAAGAATGTAACAAAACGAATTTTTTATTTCAGAAAATGTCCACTAGGACCATCCTGAATGAAAAACAAACTGTCTCTTGTACAACTGCCTTTCATAATCTAAAAGTATTGATATTTCCATTCATGTTCATACACAGAACGATAATTTCATTAAACAAAGACTGTAATCTACTAGAAAAAACGCGTATGTTACTGCATATTACATGAGAAATGGAGGAATGTGAGAAATACCAAACAGACTGAGAGATGCTTGAAAAGTTCATCAATATTCAGGTATAAAACTAGTAAAGCATTAGATTAGATTAGATTAGATTTACTTTCATTCCAATTGATCCGTAGTGAGGAGGTCCTCCAGGATGTGGAACATGTCAGAAAAACAACAATACATGACAAATATTTACAATTAAAACAAATAAGCTAATGTACCATTCCACAGGTCCCAAGTGGAATGATCGTCATTTTTTAATGAACACTAAGAGTAATTTTACAAATACTAATGCACTGAATTTAAAATAAAAAAGTTTTTTATTTATTTATAAGGTAATACAACTACTGTAATACTTATTTACAATGAACACATTACTGCACTGAAATGGTGCAGAAGTTAGATTATACTCACACACACACACACACACACGCACACACACAAATTTTCAATGAACACATTACTGCACTGAAATTGTGCAGAAGTTATGTTGTACTTATATACAAATCAGTTGGTTTTACTAAGAAATTCATCAATGGAGTAGAAGGAGTTGGCCACCAATAAATCCTTTAGGCTTCTCTTAAACTGAATTTCATTGGTTGTTAAGATTTTTAAGATGAGTGAAAAGACATTTCAAATACTTCTAAAGGATTATTTAATGAAAAAATTATTTTATAGTGCAGAGGAGTATACATTCAAATGATGAGGGATGTTATTATTAACAGTATGTATGTACTGCAAACACCTGAATATATTGTATGTATCACATGGTTTTGTATGTGTAATTTGTATTCACATAAATTAAACAGTACATGAGTACGTTTAAGACCTAAATATTAATCAAGAATAAAATATATGCAACTATACTATCATTATTGCCGATTTTATGTTTTATGTGCTACAAGTGCTACATATTTTAAGACACTAGATGAATTTGAATCATTCAATAACCTATATTACATGTGCACATTCTGTACGTGATGTAACCAAATAAAAATTACTCAGTGATACATAGTAATTATATATATATATATATATATATATATATATATATATATATATATATATATACGGATTTTTTTCTCGACATTACTGTCCTATAGATTCACAGGTAGACATTTTATCAATTGCACAGCTGAATATCGATGGCATTTTTCAACATCTCTCCATCTGTGTGGTATGCTTCATTGCTAGTCTTTATTTATATTAATCAATGGCCGTTTGAAAATTTTCTGATAATGTATTGCGTTTTGCCAATAAAAAACATTGTTTTTTTATAAGTAAATAGATGAAAATGAAAATATTTTTAAGTTTTGGACAGCTGTTCTCCTCAAGCCACTTCATTATGAAATTCAGAATGGTCCTAATTAGTCTTTTGTAACACAAACTTTCTTTTTGAGCTCATGCTCCTGGATTTCTCTGCAATTTCATAATGTAAGTATTTTTCAAAGTGACCATGCATGGCACACTGTGCACAGGAGCTATTTGTTGGAATAATTTCAAGCTGTTTTATAACTAATATTATGGGGCTTAATTTACTTCATACTTTATTTAAATGTTGTCTTCAATTGAACTTTTTCTCTAACCCAGCTCCCAAAAATTTTACACAGATAACTACTTTCAGCTTTCTTTCATCGATAAATACTTCAATGCCACCTTCCTTTTCTTTTTTACTTAATATCATGAATTTTGTTTTCTATAGATTCATAATTAAGTCTCTCAGTGAGTAAAATTGCCTTGTGTTATTTGATGAAATAAATCTGTTTCTTTAATGTAGTTCCAGATTTTTTATACATTTACTAATGTTGGGTCATCTGCATACAGAATTTTTCTGTACCTTCTCACTAACTGTCATGTTGCATAAAAAGAGACTGATCATTAATGGAATATGTATAGATCCTGAAGTGCACCATATTTAATGACCATCATATCAGATTTGCATCCAAATGACAATACACAAAATCTCCATAGTCACAAGTAAAGTGTATCTAATTTTTTATGAGTGCTCATGACATCTTGTTGTTGTTGCTGTTATTACCCATCTATCAGTAGACTAGTCTGATGCAGCTCTCCATGCCAGTGTATCCTGTAGAAACCGCTTCATCTGTGTATGAACAATGCAAATCATGTCCATTTGAACTTGCTTAATATTTGATTTTCTTGCATAGTTATTACTTCATACTGGTTCCTCTATGGCAAAATTAACTGCTCGTTTTTCCCTCTATACAGCTACACAATTCTATAAAATTATTTTTGTTGTTGTTACTAAGCAAGCTAATCATTACTGAGGAGAAATTAGATACCACATTTAAATGCGATTCTACATATATTAATATCCGTTTTATATTAGACAACCATACAGTCTACATGAGTGAAGCAGCATCTGCTATGCTAGTACTACTATACAGGGTGTTACAAAAAGGTATGGCCAAACTTTCAGGAAACATTCCTCACACACAAAGAAAGAAAATATGTTATGTGGACGTGTGTCCGGAAACGCTTACTTTCCATGTTAGAGCTCATTTTATTACTTCTCTTCAAATCATATTAATCATGAAATGGAAACACACAGCAACAGAACGTACCAGCGTGACTTCAAACACTTTGTTACAGGAAATGTTCAAAATGTCCTCCGTTAGCGAGGATACATGCATCCACCCTCCATCGCATGGAATCCCTGATGCGCTGATGCAGCCCTGGAGAATGGCGTATTGTATCACAGCCGTCCACAATACGAGCACTAAGAGTCTCTACATTTGGTACCGGGGTTGCGTAGACAAGAGCTTTCAAATGCCCCCATAACTGAAAGTCAAGAGGGTTGAGGTCAGGAGAGCGTGGAGGCCATGGAATTGGTCCACCTTTACCAATCCATCAGTCACCGAATCTTTTGTTGAGAAGTGTACGAACACTTTGACTGAAATGTGGAGGAGCTCCATCGTGCATGAACCACATGTTGTGTCGTACCTGTAAAGGCACATGTTCTAGCAGCACAGATAGAGTATCCCGTATGAAATCATGATAACGTGCTCCATTGAGCGTAGGTGGAAGAACATGGGGCCCAATCAAGACATCACCAACAATGCCTGCCCAAACGTTCTAAAAAAATCTGTGTTGATGACATGATTGCACAATTGCATGCGGATTCTCGTCAGCCCACACATGTTGATTGTGAAAATTTACAATTTGATCACGTTGGAATGAAGCCTCATCCGTAAAGAGAACATTTGCACTGAAATGAGGATTGACACATTGTTGGATGAACCATTCGCACAAGTGTACCCGTGGAGGCCAATCAGCTGCTCATAGTGCCTGCACACGCTGTACATGATACGGAAACAACTGGTTCTCCCGTAGCACTCTCCATACAGTGACATGGTCAATGTTACCTTGTACAGCAGCAACTTCTCTGACGCTGACATTAGGGTTATTGTCAACTGCACGAAGAATTGCCTCGTCCATTGCAGGTGTCCTCGTCGTTCTAGGTCTTCCCCAGTCGCGAGTCATAGGATGGAATGTTCCGTGCTCCCTAAGACGCCGATCAATTGCTTCGAACATCTTCCTGTCGGGACACCTTCGTTCTGGAAATTCGTCTCGATACAAACGTACCGCGCTACGGCTATTGCCCCGTGCTAATCCATACATCAAATGGGCATCTGCCAACTCTGCATTTGTAAACATTGCACTGACTGCAAAACCATGTTCGTGATGAACACTAACCTGTTGATGCTACGTACTGATGTGCTTGATGCTAGTACTGTAGAGCAATGAGTCGCATGTCAACACAAGCACTGAAGTCAACATTACCTTCTTTCAATTGGGCCAACTGGCAGTGAATCGAGGAAGTACAGTACATACTGACAAAACTAAAATGAGCTCTAACATGGAGATTAAGCGTTTCCGGACACATGTCCTCATAACATCTTTTCTTTATTTGTGTGTGAGGAATGTTTCCTGAAAGTTTGGCCGTACCTTTTTGTACCACCCTGTATAAAGAGAAGTCATTGTTTAATATCATACTAAAAGTATCGAAATTTTTTGAGTGATTTACTACAAATTTTTACTCAACACTCTAATGAACATTCAGATAGACATAAGCTGTATATATGCTATGTAAATATATCTGTAATACATCAAAGAAAATATTTTTTTTCAAAAAATCTCGAAAAGTTCACAACCAATTTTCTTCAAATTTCTACACAAAACTGTGACGAACATTCAGACAGCTATAGGCTATATAATTTTTCATGCATAAGAATACAGGGTCACTCATCTAACATTACTACTGGAAACACCTCCCAAACCACAACAAACACTGAATAACCAATTCCAGAGACCAAAAGTGAGGAGAGGAGCTGGTGTAATTGGTTAATACAAAAAATAATATCATGTTTCCATTTTTTAAAAAAACATAAGTATGTGTTGAAAATCATAGTTCCATGCATTTCTCAATGGTTTGTATTGAGTAAATATACCGGCACCTCTTCTCACTTTCGGTTTGCGAAATTGGTTATTCAGTATTTTTTGTGGTTTGGGAGGTGTTTCCAGTGGTTATGTTAGGTGACTCACCATGTATATCTAAACAGGAAACATTTTACCAATGATCTCTAAACGTTCGTAACCGATTTACTTCGGATTTTGCACAATACTCTAACAGGCATTCGAATAGATGCATGCCATACATATTTTTCATATATCAAATATACATGCAATATATTAAAATAAATGATGTTACCAAAAATCTCGAAAAGTCAATGACCAATTTACTTTAGATTTTTACATGATACTCTAATGAACATTCCGGCGGACATACATCATATGTATTTTAATATATATGATATGTAAATATATTTAAAGTTCAAAGTTGTTACCATTGATCTCAAAAAGTTTTTAACTACTGTAATTAAAATTTTTACATTATACTGTACTGAAAATTTGAAGAGACATGTCCTATTTATTTCTGGATTTGCAGATAATTTATGTATATATGACATATAAAAGGGAAACTTTGTTACCAAAGTATTTGAAAAATGTTGAACAATTTACTGGAAAGTTTTACACAATACTCTGATGAACATTTAGAACAACATTGACTACATATTTTTCATGTATGTATTATACAAATACAAATGCCATATATAAAAGGGAAATGTTGTAGCAAAAATTACTTGACTGATTTGCTTCCATTTTGATACCAAAATCTAATGAACATTTCCATCAACATGGACAATATATTTTTGAAATATTTGTTATATAGAAATATATATGTTATATATAAATAGGGAACAATGTAACTAAAAATTTCGAAAATGTACTTGACCAATTTACTTCAAATTTATATATAGTATTCTAATGGACATTTGGCCAGACATAGACTACATATTTTAATACACACAATATATAAATATATTTGTGTCATATAAAGTGGAAACATTGTTAGGAAAAAATTTCGAAACATTCTTGATCGATTTGCTTCAAATTATTACACAATACCATAATGCATATTTGGAGGTATATATACTATAAACTTTAATACACACACTAAACAAATATATAATATTATGTAATATGTAAAGGGTTACTGTTGATACCATGAATACCTTGACTGATGTAATTTAATTTCTTACTCAATGTTCTAATAAAGATTTGGACACAAACACACACACACACATACACACACACATGCATAAACACACTTATATATATATATATATATATATATATATATATATATATATATATATATATATATATATATATATATATATAAGATCTATATAAGTTAAAGTCAAGTCTACAAAACTCCTTAAACCTGTAAACAAACTTACAACGTGGAAATCACCAAATTCAACTTTGAGTGAATTTCAAATAGACCATGTTGCCATATCTAATAAGAATATCAAAGAAATACTCAACATATGAACAAGACAGGGATTTTTTGAGTCAGACCACCATCTGCTGCAAATAAAGATTAGATTTCAACCTAACAGAATGAAACCACCAATGAACAAAACAGTTAGAGTTGATCCAGAATACCTTAAACTTAAGAAGAGGGAAATTCTCCAGGAATTTGGGCAATCAATTGCAACGAACTGGAAGGAACTTGCAGAAGTACTGAAAAAAATACACTATGAAATTTGGCAAACACCCAAGAAAGAGAAAACACAGATGGTGGAACAGTGCATCTGATCCAGCAACAGAAAAAAGAATACAAGCTTGCAAAACTTTGTGTAGCAACAAAACTACAGAAAAATGGCAGGAATTTTTGAGAATACAGGAGAGTTCATTCAAGTCAATATGGAGAGAAAAATGTAGATATGATATAAGCTGTCTTAAAGAAATTGAACAAAAATTTATGAAGAACAACACCAAAAATGTTTACAAAAATTTTCAAAGAAAACCTAATGGGTATCAACCACCTAATCTGTGCTTTCACCAGACCGATGGATCACTGGAAACCAACACTAACAATAACTGCCAAATTTTCACTCACTTCTCAACTCCAAGCCTCTGACAGAATAACTAGATTTCGAAAAACCCACATCCAATCCCGATTCAAATCCACCATCACTTAAGGAGGTAAAGGAAATAATCAATTGTTTGAAGAACAACAAGTCTCAAGGGGAAAACAGAATCATAGCAGAAGTATTGAAATTAAATGACAATAACCTCACACAAGCAACCTGCAGAATTATATCAAATATTTAGGAAACTGTAAAAATACCTGCAGAGTGGAAATGTGCAGTAATTCACCCTCTCCACAAAAAGGTGCAAAAACCAATACAAATAATTACAGGGTAATTTCAATGCTCCCTGTAATATACCAAATTATTTCGAAGGCCCTGTTAAACAGACTAGAAGAACAAGTGGACCAGTTAATAGGGGGGTATCAGGCAGGGTTTCGCAAAGTTCGACCTTGCATCGAACAGATATGGAACTTAAAAACAATTTTGCAAATGAGAAGATGTAGAAATACTGTGGTAACTTTTGTCGATTTTAAACAGGCTTACGATTCAATAGATAGACAAACATTATTCCACATTTTAGAGGAGTTCAAGATTGACAGGAAAACAACGTCAGTTATTCAAAAGGCATTAACAGATACAACCTCCAAAGTTAAATTTATGGAAGAAACATCAGCTGGCCCCTGTGGCTGAGCGGTTCTAGACGCTTCAGTCGGGAACCGCGCTGCTGCTATGGCAACAGGTTCGAATCCTGCCTCGGACATGGATGTGTGTGATGTCCTTAGGTTAGTTAGGTTTAAGTAGTTCTAAGTCTAGGGGACTGATGACCTCAGATGTTGTCCCATAGTGCTTAGAGCCATTTGAACCATTTGACCCATTTGAAGAAACTTCAGAAGCATTTCATATCTATACTGGTGTTCGCCAAGGAGATGGAATGTCCCCAACTTCTATTTAAATGGTTCTGGAAAAAATTGTGAGGACATGGGAAAAGGATATAAAAGGAATTCAGCTTGGGATTAAAAAATAGCAGAGAATCAGGGTGAAGTGTCTGGCTTTCACAGACTACCTTGCCATTCTAACAAACAATAGAGAGGAAGCCAAACTTGCACTGGAAAAACTCTACGAAATCTCGAAGGAAACTGCGCTACAAAGCTCCTACGAGAAAACACAGAATTTGGAAAACAAACCTGTAGATAATCTCCCCATTACTACTCAATACAGGAAAGTGGCACAAGTTGCCCACTTCAGATATCTGGGAGAGATAATCCAACCATCAGGACTGAACTCAATAGCCAATAAAGATAGAATCTCCAGATTACAAAAAGCATATAAGCTCACTTGGAATCACTATAATAAGAAATATATTTCTGTCAATGTGAAACTAAGGCATTACAACACAGTAGTTTTACCAGAAGCACGTAATGCTGCAGAAACTACAGTGATTCATGGTCATATGAAGATAAGAGAGATTGAAAAGCAGGAAAGAAAAATTCTGATGAAAATATATGGATCAGTGTTTTGAGAAGGAATTTGGATGAAGAGGCCAACTAGAGAGATTTACAAAGACATAGAAACAGTAACAGACACAATTAGAAAGAGAAAGATGAAATTTTATGAATATATCAGCAGGATGAATAAAAGTAGGCTCACAAGCCAAATCTTTGAGATAGTAACCAAAAGAAAAAGCAAGACAAACTGCATTACTGAAACAGAAGAAGACATTAAAGAACTCGGAATCACACAAGACAACACAAACAATAGAGAACAGTTTAGAAACATCATACAGAAACACACAGTTAAACAAGAACACACAGAGAACAGAACAGGAAAAAGATGGTTGGAAGAATGCAAGGGAGATACCTCCAAAGCCAAAGAGACTCGTGATAATTACCGTAAGCAGCGCCAACAGCAAAATAAAAGCTAATTACAAATATTTCAATAATTTTCTAATCTTTCAAGGACTTAAGCAAGGAGATTCTGTGTCACCAACACTATTAACTTGGCTCTGGAGGCTGGCATGTGAAAACCGCCAAGGAAAACAGATGATAATGGCATTTGTGGACGAAATAATTATGCTTGGGGGAAATAATGAATATTTGTTGGAAAACTATGTAGTTTTGGAACACAATGTAGCTGCGTTTGGCTTGATCATAAATAAGGAAAATACAAAATGTATCATCAACATCAGAAACAAAACAAGTTGGAGGGATGTTGAGCAGTTTGAAGGGTTTGAAAGAGTAAACCAGTTTATATATTTGGGAGGAATGGTTGCAGAAGATAAAATGAAATGATCATATGGCATTGTCCGGGATATCCCAAATGGGTTTGACTGCCAAGTGAAAGTCTTATTTCAGTCGGCGCCACATTGGACGACTTGTAGCCAGTAATGAGGATGAAATGATGATGAGGACAACACAATACCCAGTCCCTGAGTGGAGAAAGTCTTCAACCTGACCAGGAATCGAACCGGGCCTAGTGCGTGGGAGGCAAGCATGGTACTACCCAGCTATGCAAGTGGACGTTGTGGACGGTAATATGGTATGAACAGAGATATAGGCGGCAGTAGCTGCAGGTAACAGGTGCTATTTCAGCTTCCTTAACACGTTACAATGTTCCAGCATTTCAGGACAGCTGAAGACGACAGTTTACAAAACGATTTTAAAACCAATTGTTATGTATTTGTCCGAAATGTGGACAATAACACAACAGGTCATATATGCCCTGGATGCCTAGGAATGCGAAGTACTGCGCAAGATATGTGGGGCAGTATGTGAAAATGGTGCTTGGAGAATTAGGATCAATGCAGAAGGTAGCCGCTCAGTGAGCACACTGTGATTTTGATGGCTGGATGATGTAGAGACATATCTGAGAAAGTTAGGAGTACGAAGCTGGAGATGGCTGGCGAAATCAAGAGAGGACTGGAGGAGACAGGTGGTCAACATGGCATGGGCCCTTCATGGACTGTAGAGCTGGAAACAGAGAAGAAGATAACATGTAAAGGGGAAACATGGCTAGTAAAAATCTCAATAAGTTATTGACCGATTAACTTCGAATTTTTACACAGTGCTGTAATAAATCTTTCAGCAAATATACGAGTGCAATTATTATTCGTACATCAGAAATATTTTCATGATTATCATACCCACTGCAACTATGCAACTATGCTATAATTTATTCATGTCCTTACTTTTTAATGCAATGGAACGGATAACGTACCTGACTAAGAGCTATTGCACATTTCTAATGGACCCACTCCACCCTTTCAAGGGCACATTTCCTTCCTGTCGTATATACTTTACCCAAAGCTTGGACAACCCTGCAAGAAAATGGAGGTTATGTTAAAATACCTCAACAAAATGGCTACCCACAACTTAATAATCAAGACCACTATTTGTCTCACATGTCTCCTCTTTTATTACAATAAATTATTTCATGTTAATGTTGCAAAATTTCTTGCATTACACTTAAAGACAATAGTAAAATAAGTGATTCTCCACCCTATGGGCATGCTATAACATAAGCATTTTACTATTCTATGGTCTTGTAACGTTTCTGTCTATTGCCTAATGTGTACTTTCTGGATTGGTAAGGAATCTTTTGCTACTTCATTCTCTCCCACACTCTCGTAATCTCATTCATTAGCAACATAATGAATTTACTGACTTTCGTGCTGTACTGGGAAAAATCATGCTAGACCCACTAAATTCGCTACTGTCTCATGCAAATCACACAGATTAAATACACATAATATATCACACTGACAGTATAAAACACATCTCTAAAAACAAAGTGTTTGGTTTTATACTCGTTCTGCTTTCCAACATCAAACAATAGTCATTCAAGATTCACACATCACTGACCCACATAATAATTTTGCTACCACAAACTCTGGAGGATTTATGTGAAATGCAACCCTCATGGAGTTGCCAGGTAGATGGCTGACTCACCTTAATTCACTCTCAAATTATCTGAATATCATGCTGGCGTCAGAAGAACGTACCTCATAATGGAAGTTTTGTTATCTTATTTATTTCACACACAGATGCTCAACTGAATGCTAGGACAAGCACTTCTAATTCTTTTTATTTTCTCATAGTCTGATTGAGACTCACACTGTTCACATCACGTGGAAGTGCTTGTCTCTAATTCAAGTTCTCCACATGGAAATCTTAATTATTTTCAACTTATATTTACACATGCAAGTATTTCATCTTAATACTACCACACGCTAGTATTTCGTCTTATGATTACAACATGTGGTTTCTTTGTCACTTCCGAAGAATCCTATGGTTCCCCATGAATTTTTACCTGCCTATCTTTTTCCGAGTAATTTACATCGGCCTCCCACCAAAACTTTCTTAAAAAAAGATATTATTAATTCATCTACTCCTAAATATTCTACATGCATATCTTTTTCATTTAACTTTATTTTTCTGGGGCACACACAGAGCACATCTTCACACCTCAGGAACCAGTGACAGAGTGCTGAAACATGGCCATTGATCCAGTCATCCCTCACTTCCACAGAAGTGCGGGAGGACCTTGCCACCATATTGGTCAGCCACATTCCAGGCCGTCTGGTGCTCTGGTATACTTCCTCTCTTTGGTTCAGCCAAAGGTGACCAGATAACTGTCTCAAAGATGATTATATAATCAACCTTCCCTATCTGTGGTCAGCAGACCACCAGACATTCATTCAATTCACAAACATTACCAAACTGGATTCAGGGATCTTTTTTAAGGAAGTGCACATCTGAATAACTAAACATACAATCTGCCCTTCTTTCCTACATTGGTATCCAGCTTTGGTGTATTAAATAAAATGGTGTTATTCTACAAAAACGCTGTTCTGACAAGAACAACTAAGTATGTTGTTGTACATCTTTTCTATCTTTTCTATGCCGGGGAGTACAGTACCCTTTCTATACTTTATATATATATATATATATATATATATATATATATATATATATATATATATATATATATATATTGTTATTGTGGTCTTCAATCCAGAGACTGGTTTGATACAGCTCTCCATGCTACTCTATCCTGTGCAAGCTTCTTTATGTCCCAGTACCTGCTGCAACCTACAGCTTTCTGAATCTGTTTAGTGCATTCATCTCTTGGTCTCCCTCTACAACTCTTACCCTCTGTGCTACCCTCCAATACTAAATTGGTGTTCCTTTTATGCCTCAGACTATGTCCCACTAACCGATCCCTTCTTCTAGTCAAGTTGTGCCACAATTTTCTCTTCTCTCCAATTCTATTCAATACCTCCTCATTAGTTATGTGATCTACACATCTAATCTTCAGCATCCTTCTGTAGCACCACATTTCGAAAGCTTCTATTCTCTTTTTATCTAAACTATTTAGCGTCCACGTTATATACATATATACAGGGCATTTCAGAAGTGGTGGTTAATATTCAGGGGTATAACAGGAATGATCATTCAAAACAAAAAAGTCAAGTAAACATGGGGTCTAAAATGCATACCTTAAGAGCTATTAGAAATTCTGGATATTCGATACTGTGAAACAAATCTCTTCTACTGCAAGCTCTTTGCTTTCCATATTTTGGGAAGTGGTAAAATGGACCAAAACGAGAAAAAAGTCCATTAAACATGTGCTCGAAAATCCATACCTTCAAAGTCATAAGCACTTGTTCATTAGAAGAGTTTTGTTTCAAAACAGCGAAGATGTACAAGTGCCACTAGCTCTTAAGTTACGCGTTTTAGGTCACATGTTTACTGGATTTTTTTCCTTGTTTTGGTCCCTGTGAACGCACTTCTTCTTCTTCTTCTCCAAAACAACAAAATATTACAAACAAGCACATGTACCCAAGAGTAGATCACAAAACTTCAGAGTGCTATTCTTCCTCATCTGTCCTACAGCCCAGATCTTGCACTTCTGACTCTCATATTGTTGGCCCATGGAAACATGGACTCTACAGGAATCATTACAGCAATGATGCAACAAGAAATGGCTAAGTTTCAGACCAGTAATGTGGTACCATGGCGGCATAAGGGCCTTAGTTTAAGATGGCGTAAGACCATAGAACTGAACAGAGAACGACAATTCTACACAGAGTTTTATAGCAAAATAACTGGCGACAATATGAAGTATTTAAATCATGTAAACCGTCATCCTGCTTTGAGAAAAAAGTATGCCATTACTTATTAAATGATCATCATACATATTACACATAAACATAACTTGTCCAATAGAATATTATAGCTGACATAATTAAAATCGTTCAGTAGATCACAGAAGATTCCCAACTCATATTATTTTATCATTTAAACATATTATGTGCTCAGGTATGAATAGCTAACTCCATAACTGTGAATAGCTAAGTATTCGATTACTAGACAGATGGATGAAGACCCTGGAGTACATTACATTCTCAAAAAGTTTAAAAAATGATATGAGTGGTTTTGGGCATTAGTTATGTCTGTCGAGACACCCTTCTTATGGAGAGATCTAACAATGGTATAATGCGACTGGGAGAAAATCTTGAATTAATGAGGTATTACAGGAGGGATGAAGAGTAGGCTGAAGTTCAAGACATTAGTCAGGAAGAATCAATACGCAAAGAAGTGGGATACGGAAGTACTTAGGAATGACGAGATACGTTTGAAGTTCTCTAACGCTATAGATACAGCAATAAGGAATAGTACAGTAGGCAGTACAGTTGAAGAGGAATGGACATCTCTAAAAAGGGCCATCACAGAATTTGGGAAGGAAAACATAGGTACAAAGAAGGTATTGAGTATTGAGTATTGCTCATCAGTATGGGACCCTTACCAGGTTGGATTAATAGAAGAGATAGACATGATCCAGCGAAAAGCAGCGTGATTCGTCATGGGGACATTTAGTCAGCGCGAGAGCGTTACGGAGATGCTGAACAAGCTCCAGTGGCGGACACTTCAAGAAAGGCGTTACGCAATACGGAGAGGTTTATTATCGAAATTACGAGAGAGCACATTCCGGGAAGAGATGGGCAACATATTACTACCGCCCACATATATCTCGCGTAATGATCACAACGAAAAGATCCGAGAAATTAGAGCAAATACGGAGACTTACAAGCAGTCGTTCTTCCCACGCACAATTCGTGAATGGAACAGGGAAGGGGGGATCAGATAGTGGTACAATAAGTACCCTCCGCCACACACCGTAAGGTGGCTCGCGGAGTATAGATGTAGATGTAGATGTAGATGTAGCTGCGAAGAAACCATGGGTAACAGAAAAAATACTTCAGTTGATTGATGAAAGGAGGAACTATAACCATGTTCCGGGAAAATCAGGAATACAGAAATACAAGTCGCTGAGGAATGAAATAAATAGGAAGTGCAGGGAACCTAAGACGAAATGGCTGCAGGAAAAATGTGAAGACATCGAAAAAGATATGATTGTCGGAAGGAGAGACTCAGCATACAGGAAAGTCAAAACAACCTTTGGTGACATTAAAAGCAACGGTGGTAACATTAAGAGTGCAACGGGAATTCCACTGTTAAATGCAGAGGAGAGAGCAGATAGGTGGAAAGAATACACTGAAAGCCTCTATGAGGGTGAAGATTTGTCTGATGTGATAGAAGAAGAAACAGGAGTCGATTTAGAAGAGATAGGGGATCCAGTATTAGAATCGGAATGTAAAAGAGCTTTGGAGGACTTACGGTCAAATAAGGCAGAAGGGATAGATAACATTCCATCAGGATTTCTAAAATCATTGGGGAAAGTGGCAACAAAACGACCATTCACGTTGGTGTGTAGAATATATGAGTCTGGCGACATACCATCTGACTTTCGGAAGAGCATCTTCCACACAATTCCGAAGACGGCAAGAACTGACAAGTGCGAGAATTATCGCACAATCAGCTTAACAGCTCATGCCTCGAAGCTGCTTACAAGAATAATATACAGAAGAATGGAAAAGAAAATTGAGAATGCGCTAGGTGACGATCAGTTTGGCTTTAGGAAAAGTAAAGGGACGAGAGAGGCAATTCTGACGTTACGGTTAATAATGGAAGCAAGGCTAAAGAAAAATCAAGACACTTTCATAGGATTTGTCGACCTGGAAAAAGCGTTCGACAATATAAAATGGTGCAAGCAGTTCGAGATTCTGAAAAAAGTAGGGGTAAGCTATAGGGAGAGATGGGTCATATACAATATGTACAACAACCAAGAGGGAATAATAAGAGTGGACGATCAAGAACAAATTGCTCGTATTAAGAAGGGTGTAAGACAAGGCTGTAGCCTTTCGCCCCTACTCTTCAATCTGTACATCGAGGAAGCAATGATGGAAATAAAAGACAGGTTCAGGAGTGAAATTAAAATACAAGGTGAAAGGATATCAATGATACGATTCGCTGATGACATTGCTATCCTGAGTGAAAGTGAAGAAGAATTAAATGATCTGCTGAACGGAATGAACAGTCTAATGAGTACACAGTATGGTTTGAGAGTAAATCGGAGAAAGACGAAGGTAATGAGAAGTAGTAGAAATGAGAACAGCGAGAAACTTAACATCAGGATTGATGGTCACGAAGTCAATGAAGTTATGAATTCTGCTACCTAGGCAGTAAAATAACCAATGACGGACGGAGCAAGGAGCACATCAAAAGCAGACCCGCTATGGCAAAAAAGGCATTTCTGTCCAAGAGAAGTCTACTAATATCAAATACTGGCCTTAATTTGAGGAAGAAATTTCTGAGGATGTACGTCTGGAGTACAGCATTGTATGGTAGTGAAACATGGACTGTGGGAAAACCGGAACAGAAGAGAATCGAAGCATTTGAGATGAGGCGCTATAGACGAATGTTGAAAATTAGGTGGACTGATAAGGTAAGGAATGAGGAGGTTCTACGCAGAATTGGAGAGGAAAGGAATATGTGGAAAACACTGATAAGGAGAAGGGTCAGGATGATAGGACATCTGCTAAGACGTGAGGGAATGTCTTCCATGGTTCTAGAGGGAGCTGTAGAGGGCAAAAATTGTAGAGGAAGACAGAGATTGGAATACGTCAAGCAAATAATTGAGGACGTAGGTTGCAAGTGCTACTCTGAGATGAAGAGGTTAGCACAGGAAAGGAATTCGTGGCGGGCCGCATCAAACCACTCAGTAGACTGGTGACAAAAAAAAAAATACGGGAGGGACCAAAAAAATTACATATTACAAGCCTACAACTTTTTACTGCCTTATTGGAGATATCGATGCCACATTAACATTTAATTTTTAGAGCTATGATTACTTCTGTTGTTCTAGATAGGGATAAATTTTTAGTTATTTAGGTGCTCTCTGTATTGCTTTTTCAAAGTATTGGTTTGCTTCTTTTCTGAACTAATTACGCCAATTGTCTGGAATATTTTTAAAAAAATAATTATTAAAAATATCTGCTACACACGAGTTGTCTGTAACAGAAACAGTGTAATCTTCTTTGGCTTCTTTTCTTGCCTCTCTTTTAACAATATTCCATGCTGACTTGATTGTATTGCCAGATCAGTTAGTTTCAAAGATAATACGCACAGTCCTGAATTTTTCAAGAACTTTTTTACTATGTTACAGTACAGTTTGTAATACGAAAGTATTTTTGGATCATTACTTGTTCTGGTTATTTTGTACATAACCCTTTTTCGTTATGAAGATAAGCTGATATCTACAGTGATTCAAGCCTTCATTAATGCATTCTCATTATTACATTTAATTATCTTTTTACAAAAGTGACCTTTAAAAATGAATACAGATGCATTAACAAATATACTGAATTTAGAACTACCATTAGTCTCAGTTTAAACTTCACCCCAGTCAACCTTTTTTAAGCTTCCTTGACAATATTTATTACTTTCCACATTATTCAGCCTCACTTTTTTCTTACAGTGTTTTTGAACTTTTGCAACATAGCTAACTGTGCATCGTGATCTGACATTCCATTTACCACAGGATAGGCCTGTGCTTCTTTAACTTCAGCATTTTGTATAAATTCATCATCTGGTGGCTAAATGGACATCAAGTCACTTTTCCTATCAGACTTATTTTAAAAATTTGTATTGAAATCACCACAAATTAATAATTCCTTCCTTTTATCTGACGGAATTTTTTGTGGCAATATCCCAGTTACTCAGTGGAGAAGGGTGTACTGCAACAGTGACAAGTATTACATTTTTCTAACATTAACTCACAAGCCGGCCGGGTGGCCGAGCAGTTCTAGGCGCTACAGTGTGGAACTGCGCGACCGCTACGGTCGTAGGTTCGAATCCTGTTTCAGGCATGGATGTGTGTGATGTTCTTAGGTTAGTTAGGTTTAAGTAGTTCTAAGTTCTAGGGGACTGATGACCTGAGACGTTAAGTCCCATAGTGCTCAGAGCCCATTAACTCACAAGCACATGCTACTATATTCCAGTTTGTAAAAAACTTACTTATTTTTACATTTTTGTAGCTACATCCCTTTTTATGAATGTGATGACGCTTCCTTTGTCTCTATTGGATCTACATGAATGTGCAGCAGCAGTCACTTACATTAAGATTTTTTATCCCTGAGAATGTGTGGTGTTCAGACAGACAAATAGTATCAACTTTTTTTCCACTTACTAAGGTCTTAAAAGAAGTTAATAACTATTTTACTTTATTTTTTGCCCTCTAAATTTCGATTTGACCTAAGGTTCGTCTCTCACCTGAATCAAATTACCAGCAGGATTTGTCTTTGTGTGCTCGTAAACACCTAATGTTTTCTGCTAAGATATTTGCTACTGGAACGGAGTATGTTACATAAATCTTAGTTCGTCTAGAGGAGTGGGCAGAAAGAGGTTTTCCATCACTGGACATGTTTCATCACACATGCATTCGAAGTCCTCTTCTGACTGTGCTATGGAAAGGTTTGCTGTCGGCGATCGCAGGTAGATAGTGCCCTAAGTCACATACAGAACCTGCAATTGTACCAAAGTCGAATACAGGGTACATGACACAACTGATACACCCTGAGAGAACAACAGAAAAAAATGGTTAAATGCGCGATAAATGGCCTGCAGCAATGTAATCCTCTTTCTAGAAAGCATCATTTGTCTACCATTAAATCATACCTCATTACAATCCCATCTCAACCGATTACTCCATGCACTTCCTGTTGTACGTTAACGCAGTGTAGAGGCAGATGCTTCTCTTTTCCAGGAAAGCATCAAAGACAGCAATCAACTCGCATGTATAACTATTACCTCAATAGACATACAGTAGAATGTTGTTTACAAAAACCATACAGTTGTTCTGTAAGGTATTTGTTAGCTGGCACAGAATGATTGTGATTGGTGGAGAATATAAAGAAGCACATTATAAATAGTGTTTGTTAGGGTTTAGAACACCTAAAAAGTCCTGCACGGGGTCAACCACTTGATCCTTTCTGTAGTTGTCTATTGCAGTCCCCCCAACTGATGATCTATAAGGTGGTTGCTGACAACTTTGGGGTCACACCTCGGCTTTTGATGCAACACATACACATTTATTACTCTACATTTGGTAGTCATCCACGTTAAACATTCTGTTCCAGTCATATTATCGCTGTCCCTGGACCCCAATGTTTCATGTCAACTTTTTCTCCTATTCCTCTTGCTCCCACATACTCGTCCCCATGTACAAGAATTTTCCTACACCAAGCAGAAGACATGCAAGTAGTCCCTCATTCCCTCTCACTTTCTCCGCATTTAGGCGTATTTTCCTTCCATTTACACGTATTTTCCGTCAATTTTTTTAACTTTATCGATTTTATGCCACTTCTGTCCATAAGATCATGGCATCACTTCTCGCCACGTATTCTAAAATTGCTTGCAAATGTAGTACAGTTGTCAACACTTAGAGCAAATGCACTATTTTTATGGTCGGACAGTATAGTACAGCACTGTACTCGAATGGATCCTGTCACTTTCAACCACATATTCTACAGTTCCAGTGCATTTGGTCTCTTTTCTGTAGATCTGTGTGTCGGTGCTCGAGCGCGCCACTACTGGCAGCTTTTGAGGCCCTGGCAGGCGTGGAGCGGGCTGGCAACCAATGGAGTACATCCCAGCGGATGGCGAGACCATATTTATCCTTATTTAAAGAGTTCTGTACTACCAGCTGGGGGACTGAAATATACACGCATCAAAAAAAGTTTTACATCACCCCGGTTCCCAAAACTTCTGAAGATAGGTGTTGACTCTGGATATTGTATCACAGACACAGTCCCTTCGACTGCACAGACATGTCACTAAACCCGCCCAAAGATATAAACAACCATGCATAGCAGCGCCTATTAGAGAGGGGATACGACAGCCGATCAGTTCGTCATTCCACCAGGAAGGAGTACAGGGCTCATGTTGTTTGTAGTTCAATCATGCCTAGAAGGTCAATACCGCGGTTCGATCGCGTCCACATTGTTACTTTGTGCCAGGAAGGGTTGTCAACAAGGAAAGTGTCCAGCTGTCTCCGAGTGAACCAAAGTGATGTTGTTCTGACAAGGAGGAGATACAGAGAGAGACAGGAACTGTCGATGATGTGCCCCGCTCAGACCGCCCAGGGGCTACTACTGCAGTGGATGACCGCTACCTACGGATTATGGCTGGGAGGAACCTTGACAGCAACGCCACCATGTTGAATAATGCTTTTCGTGCAGCCACAGGACGTCGCGTTACGACTCAAACTGTGCGCAATAGGCTGCATGAGGCGCAACTTCACTCCCGACGTCCATGGCAAAGACCATCTCTGAAACCACGACACCATGAAGTGAGGTACAGATGGGCCCAATAACATGCCGAGTGGACCACTCAGGATTGGCATCAAGTTCTCTACACCAATGAGTGCCCCATATACCTTCCACCAGACTATCATCGGAGACGTGTTTGGAGGCAACCCGGTGAGGCTGAACGCCTTAGACATACTGTCCAGCGAGTGCAGCAAGATGGAGGTTCCCTGATGTTTTGGGGTGGCATTATGTGGGGCCGATGTACGCCGTTGGTGATCATGGAAGGCGCCACAACGCCTGTACGGTACGTGAATGTCATCCTCCAACCGATAGTGCAACCATATTGGCAGGATATTGGCGAGGCATTCGTCTTCATGGACGAAAATTCGCGCCCCCATCGTGCACATCTTGTGAATGATTTCCTTCAGGATAACGACATAGCTCGACTAGTGTGTCCAGCATGTTCTCCAGACATGAATCCTATTGAATATGCCTGGGATAGATTGAAAAGGGCTGTTTATGGACGACGTGACCCACCAACCACTCTGTGGGATCTACGCCGAATCGCCATTAAGGAGAGGGACAATCTGGACCAACAGTGCCTTGATGAAGTTGTGGATAGTATGTCACGACGAATACAGGTATGGGTGTTAGAGGTACCAGTGTGTACAGCAATGTGGGCCACCACCTATGAATGTCTCACTGTATGGTGGTACAATATACAATGTGTGGGTTTCATGAGCAATAAAAAGGGCGAAAATGATGTTTATGTTGATCTATATTCTAATTTTCTGTACAGGTTCCGGAACTCTCGAAACCGGTGTGATGCAAAACTTTTTTATATGTATGTACAACCACAGAATGGATGACCCTGTACAGGACTGTTTAGGTGTTTTAAACCCTAACAAACTGTATTTACAATGTGTTTCTCTGTATTCTCCACAAGTCACAACCATGTGGTGTCAGCTAACAAACAACTTATAGAACAACTGCAGTGTGGTTTTTAACAACATTTTACCATATGTCTATTGAGGTAATAGTGAGACATGCATGTTGACTGCTGTCTTCGATGCTTTCCTGGAAAAGAAAAGCATGTGCCCCTAAATAGACTTGGATCTGCATTAAAGAATGATAGAAAGTGCATGGAATGAGGGGTTGAGCTGGGGTTGTAACGAGGTATGATTTAATGGTAGACTGATGGCGCATTCTAAAAAGAGGGAGATGTTGCTATAGGTCATCTATCACGCATTTAACCACTTTCTACACGTGTTCACGCAGGGTGAATCAGTTGCGTGATATGAACTGCGCTCGATTTGTGTACAACAGCGTGTTCTGTGAGTGACTTACAGCACTATCTATCTGTGATCGTTAACAGCAAACCTCGACATACTGCAGTCAACTGAGGACTTGCAACGCAAATGTGATGAAACATGTCCATCTTTGGAAAACTCTCTTCAGCACCTTCCTCTAGATGAACTAAGATTTATGCAACATACTCCATTCCCCTGCCGCACCTAGATTCAAATCTATTCTTCAGTTTCATAACTACAGCGATTCTAAGTTAGTGGCAGGTGTTTGTGAGGTGCTGCAATCCTTGCCTATACATTTGCTTGACGTATGTTGTGTGTGGAACAGACCGTATGCTGTTCACAGAATTAGAGCAACATGAAATGTTATTTAACATGCCAAACACTGCTGCTGTGTGTTTGTCTCTTTCCTCATAAGATACATTCTCCGTTGATGATGATCACTTTATAGGCCTGATGCGAGCGCAGTATAATTTCTATGGTTGCATGTGAACAGTGGGCGATATACATCTTCAGAAAGCTGTATTGTGCATGTATCACAAAGACTCGGTGTAGGATGAATTTGTTTTATCTTTCTAAAGTTTGTCACTGTAGTGATAGAAAACTTGCAAGGTGGATGTATGTCAGATGTTGGACACAGATCTCCTGCATTAGATTAGTAAGAGCATTGCACTCCACATGGCTAACATTTCGGAAACCACCTGGCTGAGTAGAGAACCATGTAGCTTTAGGAGTGCATTTTTTTATGTTCTATGATCATTTCTCTCACTTGCCAATATCTTCTTGGTACTGACCCCAGACATTAGAACAATATTTTAGAGTTGATAGCACAGTTGATTTAGGTAAAATGCTTCAAACTCCATCTGCCTGCAGCTCCATCATGCATAAATCACGCATTTCTTCTTAACTGTCTGTTATATCATCACAACACTCTTGTATCTACTTTTACACCGATAAGGGGTGATAACCTCCTCGACATGCACACATCTGGAGAGATCTTGTGCACTTGGATGGATGCCATGAGTAAGATTAGTATGTAACAGTCTTCGCTGAACAGCAGTTATGAACTCAGCTGCCTCTCTTCCTTCATAAGACATGAAATGTAGAGGACGTACTTCTGTCAGCTGCAAAGTAAATCAGAGATAGTGTTGCAGAAAGGATTGGTCAAAGACAATGCGGGGAGACCTATCAATCTACAACTTAATTGAAACAATGTGAGACTACTGTGTGTTTCCTATCCACATAGTGGAGGAGGAGGAGATTAGTGTTTAACGTCCCGTCGACAACGAGGTCATTAGAGACGGAGCGCAAGCTCGGGGGAGGGAAGGATGGGGAAGGAAATCGGCCGTGCCCTTTCAAAGGAACCATCCCGGCAGTTGCCTGAAGCGATTTAGGGAAATCACGGAAAACCTAAATCAGGATGGCCGGAGACGGGATTGAACCGTCGTCCTCCCGAATGCGAGTCCAGTGTGCTAACCACTGCGTCCACATAGTGAAAGATGGCTAATCATAATCTTAAATTACGCACTATGATTGAATTGCTAGAAATATGTAGATAACCTAACTCCATCAGTATACAGAGCTGTTTGGTATACATTGGTGTATATGACCAAGAATTAACATTTAATGTATACATACTGCACAGTCATCTACCTAAATTCGCGGTCTAGTATATGGTACTCGCAAAGTAGTGGAGTGTGATTTAGCACTGAGGCAGAAATTGAGAAGCATGCTGCCACGTCATTGGTCGGCGTTGAAATTACGGAAAAACTGGTAAAATCGCTGAATTTGATCGCACTATCAGCTGTGGGGCTTATTACAATATACTGTCCCGTATCGACGGTGTCTTTTCCATCCCATCTTTCCATTGATTCACTGTTGATTAACACATAATGATTGACTGACACCATTTGTTTGAGATAGAGAGAGTCTTGGTGGGAGCCACACATTCCAGGGATGGCCAGCACCGAAACAGTGATCACGTACATGAGTGCAATGTGAGGAATCAATTGAAATGGAACACCGAGACATCTGCAACCCCATCACTGTGAAAGATGACATTAAAATGTGGAGGTAATGAACTTCAGGCAGCTGTTTGGAAACGCTCCACAATGCCCCAAACTCTTTGAGTTTCTATATGCTGTGATTCTTTTGTTTTCTTTTTGTCAATAAGAAACACTACCTCCATCTTTCATTTCAATCATCCTGTGTGTTGTGGAAACAGCAGCATAGTTTACACCATGCAAGTCCAGCTTTCTGTGAGAGCCAATAGATCGAAACATATTAATGTTGGTTTAGCAACTAGCACAGACCTTGAAGTCATGGCGGGAAAAAAAATGTATGGCTGTGTACACAGCATGTGCTACAGCAGAAAAAACAATGTATCAAACAAAAACAAAGGGACGCTCTCTTGTGACTGATAATCTGTGGGATATGGTCCTCCTACAGTACGGGGTTTGAAACTTCACACTGGTATGTGCGAGTGACTTTGATCACTGGCCACCTGCTGCTGCGGGCCAATACCTGTAAATTTAATAGAATCACCA
Source organism: Schistocerca nitens (assembly GCF_023898315.1). Classification (NCBI taxonomy): domain Eukaryota; kingdom Metazoa; phylum Arthropoda; class Insecta; order Orthoptera; family Acrididae; genus Schistocerca; species Schistocerca nitens. The sequence continues at coordinate 69,418,765 of NC_064617.1, forward strand.
CGTATGGTCAATGTCAACATGCAGACAGAATTTGTGTCCCGATATATCGGAAGGGAGAGATGCAGTAACATCTTACCTCTTCCTCTGCTGGGCGACATTGGTGGAGTATTTATAGTTTGCAGTTTTTATCTGTTGGATTGTCAAAGTAACAATGATAGAGAGAATGTTTTGGTGACAGCCTTAAATGCACCCTGAGGGACACAGATCTCCTTCAGACTGGAGTACCTGTATGTAGTTTGGAAATGCAGTACTATACAGTAGCATAATTCTCATCCCTCTTCCAGTTCCCATACGAAGTAGAATCTTCCTAATTTTCCCAATAAGAAACACCATCTTAACTGGTATTACTGTCATTTCTACTATGTTGTGTTGCAGGTGGAAGCTTGGCCTTACACACAGAACACGGTTGGCGGAGCTATAACAACATGTTTCCATCAAATGGTTAGAACATGGTCCTACCGCATGAACTCAATTCACCATGTTTCTCCACAGGTTGCAGGAGGTCTTACATATAGCACTCTCCAACTTCTGTTCTGTTCCAACTTAAATTGGGACGATAAATGGACAAAGCCGCAGGGAGGACAGGGCAGAAATTAAGGGACAGTTACAAGATGCAGAGGGACTATTTAAAACCACATTGGAGTTTTGCTGTACGGGGTCCTTAGCAGATTGATTCGAAAAAGGTGACTCGTTTCGAGATATGAGAGTGCCTTGAATATGATTCCCTAGTCGCTGTAATCATTAAAAGACATCTCCATAGCATCCAACGCAAGTATGCGGTTGAATGGAGAGACTTGATTCCAAATCGCAGGAAGCATATCTTCCAGAAAGCGTAACACTGTGGATCTGAGAAGTCATGTATTGGTCATATGATTTTGTACATTCCTTATGACTTCAAACTCCCTCTGTCGAAAAAACTCAAGATCCATAAGAATTGAGTGCCTCTCCATCCTATTGTAAGTAACACAGGAGCACCTACTTATTTTGTTGCCAAATACCTCTCGTAAGCAAGTGCGAGCATCACATTCGAAGCTCTGAAGATTTCATCGGTCACCTGAAAACCCTTAGATTGCAATCATCGGATCTGTTAATAAGTTTCGATGTTGTGCCTTTATTTACAAAGGTGCCCTTGCAGGACTTCTTGGAGCTCATTAGCAACTAGTTTGAGGAGGACATAGTAGCATTATTCAAACATGTGCTTACATCAACATACTTCTTATTTCAAGACCAATATTTTGAATAAGTGGACGGCGTCGCCATAGGAAACCCTCTGTCTCCTGTGGTGGCCAATTATTTTATGGAGGACTTTGAAGAAAAGCACTACAGTCAGGCACTCTCAAACCCTCTTGTTTCCTGCGGTATGTGGCTGATACATTTGTGGTGTGGCCACATGGACTTAATACTCTACCTACGTTTCTTCAGCATCTGAATGGAAGTGGAAAAAGATGTCTTGGTACGAAGGAAAGCAGATGGAACATTTGGACACAGTGTCTACCGCAAGTCAACGCATACAGATCTATATCTGCAGGCCACAAGCTGCCATCATCCTACACAATGCGGTAGTGCATTACGTACGTTAGTTCATAGAGCACATGTGGTGTCTGATCCTGAGAGCCTGTCAAGTGAATTGCATCATTTGAAGACACTGTTCCGACAAAACGGTTATTCTGAGAGACAGATACGTAGTGCATTCAGACCCAGGCGAGTTCAATCCATGGAGCAGAATGAAGATACGAAGACACCCAACACTTCGGCCTTTTTGTCGTATTTTGGTGCCATGTTGTCAAGAATCGGAACAGTCCTCGGGAGATACGGTATTAAGTGTGTTTTTCAACCATCTGCAAAACTGAGAAACCTGTTGGGTTCGGTTAAGGATGACCTTGGACTGAGGAGATGTGGTGTGTGCAAGATTTCTTGTCAGTGTGGGGCAGCGTATATAGGCCAGACATGCCGCACAGTACAAGAACGCTGTGATGAACATCAGTGTCATACACGCCTTCATCAACCGGAAATGTCACCAATTGTGGAACACTGCCTGAATACAGGACATCGTATGATTTATGAAAAGACGGAAGTTTTATCCCCAACATCATCTTTCTGGGACTGTGTCATTAAGGAAGCAATAAATACCTGTACAGCCGATAATCTCATCAACAAGGATACGGGATTTCAACTGAGCACAGCCTGGAACCCTGCATTGGCTGCTATTAAATCACGACGCGAAAATCAGGATTCTGTGGTAACAGGTCTGTCATAACACTTGCCTAGTACGGCCGTTGGTGAGTAACGTCTGGCTGCACTTGACAAACTTAGTGTACAGCGCACGTGCAGGAGAGCCGCTCTGCGATTTTCGGTAGAGGGAGTTTGAATATGGCAAACCACTGTGCATGTGTGATTTCCGATGCTACGCATTCTTCGCGCGCGTGTTCTAAAAATGGGGCGTCAGTGTGCGGACACCGTCAGTCGTACCTAGCCATGAGCAAGGTTGAACCACCTGAAGATGTTGGACAGTTGTTCCGAGGAAATATTGCGGAATTTGCACAACGTAATCCAGTGGCAAACCCATGAAGACTATTTACAACACATCCGCTGGGAAAGCTTGAAGAGTCACACTAACGTTATAGAAAAAATTTATCTAGGCTTGTTTCAAGTCAAATTACAAAACATGAAGAAGTAAAATTAATTTGTGATATGTGTCTACTCCACTTCAACAGTAAGGAAAAATTAGATAATAACACACCAAACTACTTAGTTAAGAAACCATTAAAAGTTGAACTTACAAAAAAAAGTGAATAGATAAGTTTCAAAACTATCAGCATATACAGAAAGTTCCATCATCATTTATGTTGGTTTTGAGAGTGTACTGGTGAAGGTGGATACTGCACAACCTGACCCAAAAAATTCATGTTCAACGAAACACCAAAAAACATGAAGTAAGTGGTTTCTGTTATAACATGAAATACATAAATGGACACTATAAAGGTACAGATGTTTATCGTGGGCTAAACGGTCACAAAAAATCTATCAAATGTATGAAAGAAGAGGTTAAAGAGATTGGAAGAATTTATTCTTAAATTGAAGAAATGAGAGGATTAACATGATGGAAGATCAAGATATGCACTATCAAGAATTTGTTCATTATGTAGATGTCATTGTTCACAAACAAACAAAAATGTTTGTCATCATGGTCATTTGATTGGAAAATAATAAATCCACTATGTCTTTTAGAATTAAAACAACAAAATTTTGTACCTATTTATCTACATAATTTATCTGGCTGTAATTCACATTTGTTTGCAAAAGAACTTGGTTCTAATACAAAGAATTTAGATCTAATACAAGATAATGAAGGCACATATATTAGTTCTGGCTAGAAGACAAAAGATTTACAGATCAATTTTATTGACATGTTTAGATTTAGCGTTTCAACTCTTGATAAACTTTCATCAAATTTGAAAAAAAGATCAAATGAAAAATATTAAAAAGTTTCTTCCAGAAACTCCAGAAAGGCTGGTCATCAAGAAGGTTGTCTAACCCTATTGTTACATGGATAGTTGAAAGAAATTTGAAGAAACACAGCATTCGTCGAGACAAGAATTTGTCAAGAAACTGAATGACAGTGGAATAAGTTTTGAAGGTTATGAACATGCACAATTAATTTGAGAAAAATTTAATATCTAAAATTTTGGTGGATATCATTTTTTATATCTTAAAAATGACGTTTTGTTATTGACTGATGTATATGAAAATTTTAGCAAAACTTGTATAAAAGCTTATGGTTTAAATACATCTTTTGATGGTATGCTAAAAACGACTTGTCAACTACTTGATTTATTAAATGATTATGACATGATTGTCATGATTGAAAAAGAAATAAGGGGCAGTATACTCCAATGATGTAAGAGATATGAGAACGCATGTAATAAATCTATGGAAGATTGTGATGCAAAAAAGGTGTCGAATTACTAATCATTAATTATCATAAATAATTTATATGGCTGACCTATGAGTCAATATTTACTTATGGAGTGTTTGAATTGGATGATCCAAATTCATTTAATTCCACAAAAAATTGAAATGTCTAAAACACCATCACTTGGATACATATTTGAAGTAGGTCTAGAATATACTAAATATTTACATGATTTATGTAAAGATTTACTACTTGCTCCAAAAATAAAATTATACCTGGACTTAAAGAAAGCAAGTTATTGGCTACTATGAAAGACAAGCATAATTATGTAGTTCACTGCAAAAATCTTAAACACTATCTGTATCTAGCAATGAAGGTAACAAAAATACATAAAGTTTTAAAATTTAAACAATCTGATTGATTAAGGAAGTGTATAGAGTTGAACAGAGAAATGAGAACCAAGGCAAAGAATGATTTCGAAAAAGTTTTCTACAATTTGGTGAATAATTTAGTATTTGTAAAAACAGTGGAAAATATAACAAACAGAGTAGATATAAAATTATTTTCAGATGGACAATAATGACAACTAAGGCAAAGAATGAGGATTTCTGCAAACTGATAAATAATTTAGTATTTGTAGAAACAATGGGAAATATAAGAAACAAAATAGATATAAAGTTATTTTCAGATGGAGAAAATTGAGAACTAAGGCAAAGAATGATTTTGAAAAAGATTTCTACAAATTGATGAATAACTTAGCATTTGTAAAAACAGTGGAAAATATAAGAAACAGAGTAGACACAAAATTATTTTCAGTTGGAAAAAAATGTGATAAACTATAGCAAAGCCAATCTTTAAAGGGAAAACAATATTTGCTGCTATCCATAAGAATAAAATAAAAATTGTGTTTAACAGGGCAATTTAGATTGGAATGAATATACAGGGTGAGTCACTAACCATTACCACCTAGAATAACTCTAAAAGTATGACAGTAGCTGAGAAGTTTGTGGGACAAATGTTGCATGGGACAACAGGGGCCATATATGACATTGGTTTTTTGTTGCGAGGTGAGGTCGTGTCAGAGATATGAAGGTCAACGTTGTTTTTAAATGGGATACTATAGTTTGGTACTTCTTTTCTGCTAATGGCTATCGAGCCCGAATCCAATGATGTGTGACAGTAAGGTCAACGAAGGTCAAAAAGGTGGCATGAATGTCCATTTGTGTAAGGTGTTCGAAGTGATAACCATTGGTATCAATGACGTGCTGCAATCTCCTTATCATAGTTTTCTTATCACATCAGCACTTATCGAAGCACATGGTCTGACAATTCTCTCTCGTATATTGTGCAAATAGTAAATATTCGCAAATATGTCGTATCCATCTAATGCGCCATTGACATGTAAACAGCATTAGACAGTTTTGCAGTACAACACTAACATGAACAGTAATACTAGTATTGTCCAATGAAGTGAATGTGAATGATGTATTCCTTCGAAGAACAAGTTGATATGCTTCTCATTTACAGAGAATGCCAACGAAATTCAATGAGAGACAGAGACTTATAATCTGAAAGATATCATCAACGTACTCACCAAACACATCGTACATTTAAATATATGTATGATAAATTGAGAACAACTGGATCTTTAATGCACTGGAAAAATATCTGGTAAAGGAAAGTTACTAACAAGTAATTGGTACTCTTGCCACTGTGGTTCGAGATCCTTGTGTTAGTCCGCATCGGATCACAAGGGAATCTGGCATGAGCAAGGGTAGTGTTGTTCTGCATCGCCATAAATATAATCCTTACCATTTCAGTCTCCACCAAGAATTAACTGGTACAGATTGTTTGCATTGCATTGAATTCTGCCGATGGGCTCAACTTCAGATTCAGAGGGATGACACATTTATTAATTTGATTTTATTTACTGACAATCATGATTCATGGAAATATTAATTCGCATAACATACATTATTGGGCAACTGAAAATTCGTGTTGGCTGCATCAAGCTGCTCACCAAAAACCGTAGTTGCTGAATGTATGGTGTGGGATTCTGGAGGATAGAATTTTAGGCCCCTATTTCATCTAAGGAAATCTTAATTTTAGGATGTGCACTACTTTCCTGCAAGAAACATTAGGTCTGTTATTGGAAAAAATACCTTTAGTAACAGAATGTGGAATCCACATGATATGTGTCCGGCACATTTTTCGCTGATGGCTAGAAATGAATTGCAGAGACAATTCCCAAATCATTGGATTGGACATGGAGGAGATGTGTTGTGGCCAGCTTGTTCACCAGGCTTGACACCTCTGGGCTCTTTCTTGTGGGGATTCGTAAAAGATATTGTTTATAAAGATGTTCCAACTACACCTAAAGATATGTGAGAGAGAATTGTCAGAGCATGTGCTTCCATAAGAGCAAAGTGATAAGGAATACCACTCGATCCATGATAAGAAGATTGCAACACTGCATTGATACCAATGGTCATCACTTCAAACACAATATATAAATGGACATTCATGCCACCCTTTCGACATTCGCTGATCTTACTGTTACACATCATTGGATTCGTCTCGATAGCCGCTATCAGAAGATAAGTACCAAACTATAGCATTCCATTTAAAAAGAAAACAAAGTTGACCTTCATATCTCTGATGCGACCTCACCTAGCAACAACAAACCAGCGTCATATTACGGCCCCCGTTGTCCCATGCAATTTTTGTCCCACAAACTTTTCAGCTACTATCATACTTTTGGAATAATTCTAGGTGGCAATAGTTAGTGACTCACCCTATATAGCCTTCTGATTTTGATGTGTTATTCCTACAGGATTATCGGCTACCTATCCAAATGTGTCGATTTCTTTATGATTGTACCTAAGTGCTTAACATGGATCGCAGATTTGACCCAATAGATGAAACTGTCTGTATTCATATAAAGTAGCTTGTGATTGGCGAAGTTTGGCTTTGCAGAATCGTGGTGGAATCGCTACAGCCGGCCGGTGTGTCCGAGCGGTTCTAGGCGATTCAGTCTGGAACCAATCGACCGCTATGGTCGCAGGTTCGAATCCTGCCTCGGGCATGGATGTTTGTGATGTCCTTAGGTTAGTTAGGTTTAACTAGTTCTAAGTTCTAGGGGACTAATAACCTCAGCAGTTGAGTCCCATAGTGCTCAGAGCCATTTGAACCATTTTTGGAATCGCTACATGTGGAGTTTGTAGAGGTCCAGAGGTACAGAACACACATGCCAATATAGAAAAACTTCGTAGACTACCCTGAAACGTGGGCCATCCCCTTAGCGACTACTCCCTCATTGAAGATTGTTGCAATAGTTAGTGACTCACCCTGTAATTGATTCATCTAAAGAACTGATGTATGATTTTCGCTATAGAGTTATGAAACAATTATATGGCAAGAAAACTGAGTTGTGTTATCAAGACAGAGACAGTTGCATATACAGAATACAGATTGAAGATTTCTATGATGACATGAAATCGTTGATTAGTATATTTGATAGAGTGGTTATCCAAACAGGTAATAGACAATATTCCCCAAGTAAATGAGAATGTTTTCGGAAAAATGAAGCCTAAATTTAATGAAAAAATTAAGGAAGTCTTTTGTGGTTTGATAGCAAAAATATATGCTTATAAAATTTGAGACAAAATAGAGAAACATCAGAAAGTGTCAAGAAGTGTGTTGTTAAAAATAAAATAAGCTTAGAGGATTGTAAAGATTGTTTGTTTAACAATAGGGAACAGTACAGAACTATGAATTTAAAACGAAGCATTAAGAATTAAATTTTTTTCAGTTGAGGCAAATAAAAAGATGTTTAGCATATCACGATAAAAGATTTATTTTGGAAAATAGAATAGATACACTACCATATGAGCATGATGCATTATTATCAACAGTCTAAAAATAACAAAATAAAATATTAATTAAAAAATTATCTATGCAAATGGAGGCTCCACTCAAGAAGATCAACAACGCTAGCAATACGAATTTGTTTAAAAAGGTTAGTGAGCTATAACTAAATGTTATATATAACATTACTGGTTGTGAATATTTGGCTACTAGACAAGGAGAAAAATATATTTGGATCTGAATAATAAATTTAAATTATTTTATCACACAGATATTTGAAAATAATTAGTAGTTTGTATTTTCAGTTTTTTGAAGATGGTGATATTAAATTGAGATGCAAGGGAATGAAGAAACTTAAAAATAATGATAATGAATGTCATGACCTAGAATATTTAGTTTGAAAAGTTTTATGAATATTTAAAAGTTTTTCTAATTCTTATTTTAATTCACAATAATCTTGTGGGGGACAGTGATCCTCCACAACATCTGATATGCCAAAGCGAATAAAATCTACAATATTAGTGGTAATAATACAGCACTGTAATCGATCTAAAAAGTTTTCACCTTTGTTTTATTTTAGGTAAATCTAAATTATTTTATTTTGCATTTTATTTACACCTGTTTACCTTTTTTCTTTAAACTTGATAGTTTTGTGAAAAACGTATTTTATTATAATTGTTGTTGTTGTTGTAGTCTTCAGTCCTGAGACTGGTTTGATGCAGCTCTCCACGCTACTCTATCCTGTGCAATCTTCTTCATCTCCCAGTACCTCCTGCAACCTACATCCTTCTGAATCTGCTTAGTGTATTCATCTCTTGGTCTCCCTCTACGATTTTTACCCTCCACGCTGCCCTCCAATACTAAATTTGTGATCCCTTGATGCCTCAGAACATGTCCTACCAACCCATCCCTTCTACTAGTCAAGTTGTGCCACAAACTCCTCTTCTCCCCAATCCTATTCAGTACCTCCTCATTCGTTATGTGATCTACCCATCTAATCTTCACCATTCTTCTGTAGCACCACATTTCGAAAGCTTCTATTCTCTTCTTGTCCAAACTATTTATCGTCCATGTTTCACTTCCATACATGGCTACACTCCATACAAATACTTTCAGAAATGACTTCCTGACACTTAAATCTATACTCGATGTTAACAAATTTCTCTTCTTCAGAAACGCTTTCCTTGCCATTGCCGGTCTACATTTTATATCCTCTCTACTTCGACCATCATCAGTTATTTTGCTCCCCAAATAGCAAAACCTCATTTCCTAATCTAATTCCCTCAGCATCACCCGACTTAATTCGACTACATTCCATTACTCTCGTTTTGCTTTTGTTGATGTTCATCTTATATCCTCCTTTCATGACACTGTCCATTCCGTTCAATTGCTCTTCCAAGTCCTTTGCTGTCTCTGACAGAATTACAATGTCATCGGCGAACCTCAAAGTTTTTATTTCTTCTCCATGCATTTTAATACCTACTCCGAATTTTTCTTTTGTTTTCTTTACTGCTTGCTCAATATACAGATTGAATAACATCGGGGACAGGCGACAACCCTGTCTCACTCACTTCTGAACCCCTGCTTCCCTTTCATGCCCCTCGACTCTTATAACTGCCATCTGCTTTCTGTACAAATTGTAAATAGCCTTTCGCTCCCTGTATTTTACTCCTGCCACCTTCAGAATTTGAAAGAGAGTATTCCAGTCAACACTGTCAAAAGCTTTCTCTAAGTCTACAAATGCTAGAAACGTAGGTTTGCCTTCATTATAATATTTTAGGTAAATGTGAATTACTGTAATTATGCAAATTTACTGTAATTATATACATCCATTCATCCATTGACCTTTCTCACTATCACTTAATGTTACACCAATTTCACAATGAAATTTATATTTTTTATAATTTTTATATGAAAAAGTGAGCCATAAATTATATTTTGTGGTGGTAGAAGGAAATTGTAGATTCATTCCTACTTTTTTAGAAGCTCCGTCTTCTGTCTGAAGATGATGTAGGTAGATTGAATAACTAATGAGGAGACACTGAATCGAATTGGGGAAAAAAGAAATTTGCGGCATAAGTAATGTCACAAAAGTTGGTGTCCAATCACTAACAGACAAGAAAGAAATTGAAATTGGGTTTAATTTAAGGAAAACACATGGGAGGATGGCCCAACATGAAGCGTAATTTATCATACCAATACAAATACTTTTATTTAATAACATTTGTATAAACAGCCAACTAACAGTTCCCAAAATTCTTGCCAAATTGATACAAATTGTTAAGGTTATAAATTAATATTGTAATGCATAAGGACATTTGTATTATACATAAAATTACAAATAGTACTCGAAGTACATGCCATCTGTGCAATGCAATGGTAGCCCAATTACAAACAGTTAACTGATTAAATAAATCTACAGTGGCACTCTGTCTGTGTGACTAGCATCACAACTGTGGGTGAATCCCACAATAGGACTTAAATATATGTTCAACAAACGTTAAATAAAAGACATTATAAACTGCATCCACCTACTCTGTAAAATTAAGCTCAAGGCCTACTCCAAGGCAAGAAATTAGACTCAAGTACAATGTTGGTCTCCAAAGTCCATTACCCACTTCACCACTAGGAGGTATACAATCAAGTTAAATTTTCCTTTTACTAACAGCGATAGGAAGCATAAGGCAAATGACGACACTTTGGTATCATAAGACAATGTTATTCTGCTCCCATAGAGACAAGATATGGTGAAGTGGGCTGAAAGTTACACTCCTGTAAAAACCGAAGCAAACAGTAATACTTCACTGATTGGGCACAAAGCTGTTACACATAAATGAAGTTAAGTAGTTAAATAAAATACTAGACCCCAAAAGCGCTTTTGAAATGATAATCATAATTAAAATCCATAATTTAAAAAAAAAATCAAGAAACTCAGTGCTCAGTTTGCTCAAAGGCTTTTATCACACACCTACAAGGACTTTACAGTAACAGGACCAATGAGTACATTACTGCCCCAAAATCACTAAAGTCAAGTCCTGATATGGCAACACCCCTACCACGTGATGATACCAAAAGAATGGCAATAAACTACTCAACTTGAGGCAAGAACAGGTGATCTGCAGAAGCATGCGTGACTTGCCAACACATAGACCTCGTGAGATGATGGGAAAGGTACTGAAGGAGAAGGAAAACGCGTCCCTGCCCCACACCAACAGAACAGCAACATGTCATACAAGGCTGTAAACAAATACCAAACAACAACGCAAACAAATTTGATAGACATTAACATACATAGCTATACTTAAACAGGCAATTAAAGATGATCTTCAAGGAAACCTACTATTAAAACTTCAGTACAGAAACGGTCCATTCATAAACGTTGCAAGTTAACCTTCCTAGCAATAAGAAGAGTCAATGTACAAAGTCATTTAAAACAATAATTACATAATAATTCAAACAAGATTAAATAAGTCAAGGCATATCTTTACTGGGGCCTCTTTGGGGCTAATAGACACTGTAATTTGGATACACACCAAATGGCAGATGACCAGTTAAAATGTACACCTATAACCCGAAGGGCTCCTCGACGTAGAGTAAGAGAGCATACAAATACAAGCATATGCATGCACATGATCCACATGTGCGTACCTTTAGGCTGATCGCACAGAAATTTAGTTTCAGGTCAAAACCAATAACTCGCCCTGGGAAGTGCCATAAGGTCTACCACAAACAGAAATTACAAGCAGTAGTATCAAATACTCAATGATAGCAAACAATGATTTCAAGTAATAGATTAACATTGCAAAATATTGGCTTGGTGCTTACAGAACCCTCCAGATCGATACACATAGCCCCAAAACAGGTCACTGAAAGGCATAAAGGAACTGGATTCTTGCCCAGATCAAACCCAGGCAGAATCAACCATCTTTGAGTAGAGTACTTATTGAACAGTATTCATACACAACCTCAAATAAATGCCAAGGAGGCCAATAGCTTCGGGACTCCGGGTAGGCAAAGGATAGTACTGCCCAACTGCTCGCAGCTGCTAACAAGTTCTACAATACAACTCAGCGTATTTAGCACACCACAATTAAATGATGCACTTCACATCCAGAGTTACCCCAATTTAATCCTTCTGCCACTGAAAAGGTGAGCAAAATAAGTGTTATTGTCAGTAGTGTAGAGAAATATCTGAAATCGTTAAAATCGAACAAAACTCCGGGGACCGATGGAACTCTATACTGAATTTGTGGCCGAGTTAGCCCCTTTTCTAACTATAATCTATCATAGATCTCTCAAACAAAGAACTGTGTCCAGTAGTTGGAAGGAAGCACAGCTCACAACTGTTTACAAGAAATATGGTAGAAATGATCCACAAAACTACTGTGCAGTGTCCTTGACATCGATTTGCCGTAGATTCTTAGAACATTTTCTGAGCTCAAGCATAATGAGATCTCGAACAAAATGATTTACTCCGTGGAAACCAGCATGGATTCCGAAAAAAATCGATCACACGAAACCCAACTCGCACTTTCCTCACATGACATACTGAAAACTTTTGATCAAGGCAGTCAGGTAGAAGTAATATTTCTTGGTTTCCGAAAATCATTTGATTCAGTACTAAATCTACGTTTCTTGTCAAAAGTATATTATATGGGGTATCAAATGAAATTTGTGTCTGGATTGAAGATCTTTCTCTTAGATGGAGAGTTGTCAACAGGTGCAGAATTAGCTTCGTGTGTGCTCCAGGGAAGTGTTAATGTTGTATTTTAATGACCTTGCAGACAAAATTAATAGCAACCTCAGGTTTTTTGCAGATGATACAGATTTCTGTAATGAATTATAATCCAAAAGGAACTGCATAAACATTCAGTCAGATCTTGAAAAGGTTTCAAAATCGTGCAAAGATTGGCACCTTGCTTTAAATACTAATAAATGTAAAATTTTGCACTTCACAAAACGAAAAACTTAGTATGCTATGACTATAATATCGATGAGTCACAGTTGGAACCGGCCAGTTCATACCGTTACCTGGGTGTTTTGTAGAGATATCAAATGGAATGACCAGACAGGCTCAATCTGGGTAAAGCAGGTGATATACTTCTGTTTATTTGCAGAACATTGGGGAAGCGCGATCAGTCTACTAGTACTAGCAGGGGATATTGAAAGTACATAGGGAAACGCAGCACAAATGGTCACAGGTATGTTCGACCTGTTAGACAGTGTCACAGAGATGCCGAAGAAATTGAACTCGCAGACATTTGAACGCTTTGTAAACTACCCCAAGAGAGTGTACTTACAAAATTTCAAGAAACGGCTTTAAATAATGACTCTGTAAATATATTACAATCCTCTATGTATCGCTCACGAAGGGTTCGAGAAGACAAAATTAGATTACTTACAGGACACACAGAGGCATTATGATTCTTCACGCGCCCCATTAATTGAATGGAAAGGGAAGAAAGCCTTATAATTGGTACAATGGTCGTACTCTCTGCCATGCACTTCACGGTGGTTTGCAGAGTTCAAATGTAGATGCTGATGTAGACAAGGAGCAGCAACCGATTGATACAACATATCGTGAGGGATCATGGAATCGTCTATTTGGTAATAGAGCGAAATGGCTGTGTGTGTGTATTTATGGGGGGTGGGGGTAAAAATTGCAGCGGGACAGCAAGAAATGAATTCAGTAAGCAGATTCAAACAGATATAGATTGCAGTTCTTATTCGGATGTGATGAGCCTTTCAAGGGTTGGAGAAGCGTCAAGTGCTGCCTCAAGCCAGTCTTCGAACTGTAGACCACTATAATAATCAGTACTGTAGAGTTTACATATGTGAGACACTTATAGAAATCTGCATCTGATTACCTCGTTGTCGACGAGATGTTAAGCCGTACTCATCCTTTTTCTAACTAAACTATCGTTTTAGATATCAGACAAACAAGAAATAACACAACCTCAAGTGAACATAACGGAATTAAACTGATGGTGAGGTAAAAGGGATATTTAATAAGTAATTAAGAAGTACATATTTTTCTCATTTCCACAAATTAAAACTGGGAGAAAAATCGCAGAGATTTTTGAAAGCAAATATGTTGTTTGATTTCGTAGTGCATCCAGAGTGTGTAGTAATTGAAGTTTGTCAGATATATCGCTGTGGTGGAAGTTGTCTGCTATGTTTTACAACTTCGTGTAAACACTTTAAATTCGGCCCGAAACGGTGTTGTTATAAAAATAACAGTCTTAAAGGAAACAGAGACAGAAGTCTCGACATTGCGTACGTAGTTTTCTGAGATGCAGGGCGTAGGTACGTGAATTATTGATTTTTTAGTGTCTGATATTTCTCCGAAATTCGTCTGCTACGAACGTCAGGTCCACCCATTCAAAGGAAAATAGATACTTTAGCAGGCATAGAAACACATGCCTCAACAAATAGCTGATGGATGAAGCTGGAAGTAAGTTGGCTATTAAAGTAAGTGCACTATTTTTCAATGGAAACTATTTTGCGACTACTTGACAGTACCGTTAATTAGAAGGATGGTAATGTATTTTTATTGTTTCCCAGTTAGAGCCATTTATTCATCAGGTAGGAGGACATTCATCTATGCTCTGCTTAGACGAGTATACGGTTTGCAAGCCTTTAGTGAAAAGAGAGCTAGAGTTTTACGAAACGCTTCCAGATGCCATTCGAAAATTCACTCCAAAATTTTACGGAACGCTACAAGTGAAAGCTGTACCCGAAGAAGATGGATACATATCGCTCATTGCCATTCCTACGGACTCCTATTCTCCGAAGCAAAATCAACGCAGCACAAAGAGGTAAATCTGAGTAGTTACTGAGATTCCTGTCGGGGAGTACTTTTTTGAGCAGATTTTGCGCGCTTTTGTAGCAGACACTTACCAAGAATGTTTCCTGACAGAAATTCAAATGAGAATTATATGATGGCTGAAGGAGATTGCTGCCCATTTAGAGACCTGTGAGGCAACATTCATAGTAAGCGTTTGGATGTCTCGTACTTTTCAATACTCAACTTCAGTAGAGAAGATTGGTAACACGAACTCGTCTTGTTTTTAGAAAAATCCGTATTCGTCGAACAGGTAGTATTGAAACAGAAGGCGATAACAATGAATTATTTGAAGAAGATTCCATAAGAAATGAAAATCAAATGGATATCCCAAAATCTGCAGTGCCTGTCAATCCGTGGGTACTTCAGTGTTATGAACGTCAGTTACAGAAGATGATTTCTACTATTAAAGTTGGTGAACAGGAACCAAGTATCCTTTTCAAAAAGAGGGGCACCGTTTGTGCAGTGTATGTATGGGTTAGGCCAAGTCCTGATAATGTAGAGATTTCTCATCGCCATGAATAAGTGTCCATTGTTCAAACTACTCAGCTACTTAGGCTATAAGTATTTTAGATAGGCCTATGTAAAGGGACAGCTGTTTAAAGCAATTATTTTTATTTATTTGAAAGTAAAAGTTTCTTTGTGAATGTTACTGAAAAGTGAGTTGTGGATGAGGAGACAATACGCAAGCATGAAATAATTAAATAGTACTAAAATTGTCAATGTACAGAGTGGAAGAAAATATCTACTTAACAAATAATCAGATTTTATTTTACTCGAAAATTTGGCATCTAGGTTTACCTATCCTTGTATTCTTGATCTGAAAATGGGCACACGCCAATATGGAGATACTGCAAGTTTGCCAAAGAAACAAAGTAAAATGTTCAAAGTTGTTAGCACAACATCTGGAAAACTTGGTGTTCGTATCGGAGGAATGCAGGTCAGTATAGTCTCTTATTAGTTGTTTCTTCTTCTTCTTCTTCTTCTTATTATTATTATTATTATTATTATTATTATTATACACAATTTTTAGCAGAAGTGGACACCACTGATTGGCATAAATGAGGATGCAGTCAAAATACCTTTCCTTGTAATTTACTGGATAAAATTTTGGTGGCATCAACATGGACATCATTAAGCTGTCCATTGATCACTACTTGTTAAAAATTAAGTTTCTATGGTTTGTCATTTTGTTTCTGTGTACCATGACTTATTCTACATTACATGGTATTTATTTAGCTTATTTATTTTTCAATTTATCCATCCAAGGACCGTCCCATAGTGGTGTAGAAATTGTCATGGTTGTACAGTGAACGTATATAGCTCAAACTATACACGTATGGAAAATACAAGTACAGAACACAAAGAGGGGATGGAATGAATGAAGGGAGATGTTTAAATTCCCTGGGAAACTTTGTGATAAATTAGACAATGTTTGGTGCACTCCACACGTTCGTCCTTATTTTCTGTTACTTGACAGTATACAGTCATTCATAACTGCCGTGTTTTACTTGCTTGTTTGAAAGGGCTTCATCATACTCTTACTCAACTTCTCCAGCTGAGTGCATTGGACAACCCCAGCGATGATAAGACAGATACTGTACAATGAAATTACTGTCCACCCTGCTGAGTTTTGACTACTAAAGTAATGCTGCTCAGCATGGTGTGATGAACTGCGTAACATTCCACATCTATCCTCTCGCCCTTCAACTCCATGCTGCTAGCATCTTATCAAACAATGGAAATGCCAGTTAGGAATATCAACAATGTAGGAAAAGACAGATTGCTACTTACCATAAAGAAGACACGTCAAGTTGCAGACGGGCATGAGTGTCTTTTAATCGGCCTGTCTGCAACTTGACATGTCTTCTTTATGGTAAGTAGCAATCTATCTTTTCCTACATCATTGCTTTTTCCTACTAACATCTTACAATTGCATCAGTTGGGACTGTTCTTTCAACAAATTCTTACATACAGCAGCTCTCAGTCTAGCCCATCTAGGCATCACCCTGGGTTGACCCGCATCCCTGTTCCAATCTCTTATCCAATTCTTACCCTCCCCCCCCCCCCCTCCCACACAAAAAAAAATCTCCCGCCATCCATACTGCAATAGCTCTATACTACTTCCTCTTACAGTAATTGTATTTCAGACTGGCTTTGCATGTTTCGCTTTTCCTTTTCAGTCTGTGCATCCTATTTTTTCCCACAACCATTACTGTGTTGGATCTACCCTCATCCACAATTTCTTCCCTGTGTTTTTGCATTTATACCAGTTACTGCTCTTGTGCATATATATTTCAGAATTGTCAGTGTTCATTGTGTAGCTATCCACCTCCTCCCCTGTTTCCTCCTGTTGGTGGTCACACAGTCACGGCAGTGTCTTTGAATGGAAAGGCCTGATATGATGCAATAAAATACAGTCCCAATGCATTCCCTTCCTTGGCCCCGCCGTAGGGGGAACATAGGGCTACTACTCGCCCCAGTACCTGGTCTTACCAGGACCAACAGGGACACCTTTTTGACCAAAGAGCATTTATTTTTTGTCAAGCACATTGAAGACAAATACAGGGAAGTTGCAGCCATCTCTAAGATAACAGTGGTTCCCTCCAGATTAAAATGTCATTTCCTTCCCAGTCATGGGTACTGCTATCTTGTGAAAAGTTGGGTGACATTCCTGTGGCTGTCACTCTCCACAAGAGTCTCAAATTGGTCCAGGGCATCATCTGTCAACTTGATCTTCTTTTGAAATCTGAAAATGAGCTGTGAGCGACAGGATGTGCATTTCATCTGTCATGTCCATAGGAAACCAAGGGAAAACAGAATTGCTACTGGACATTCATTTTGGCTTTTGAGGGTGATACATTGCCCGAGAAGGTCAAGGTGATGGTCTATGGGTGTGACGTAAAACTCTATGTTCCTTGTCCTATGGGGTGCTTAAAGTCTATGTAGTACCCTCTTATTGTTGTACTGCTATCCCTGTCTGCAGAGATTGTGGACATTTCTTACACCTGTACCCCCACCCATGTAAACTGTGGCAACCTCCATTCTTACTGATCACCAGATTGCTCCATTTTTAAGTGTGAGAAGAAAATCCAGGAGGATGAGACCCTGGGAAAGCTCACATATCAAGAGGCCAGGAAAAAGTATGAGCATCTGTATCCCATAGAAATCACACAATCTTATGCTACAGCTGCAATGTCATCGCAATCTCTGTCAATGATCCCTTCCTCTGTTGAGCCCCCTACAGTGGGCCCTCAGAGCTGCCCACTGACACCTGCCCCCCCTAGGCAGTTAGGGGTCCTTGTGGTGCTTCCGCCACACCTGCTTTGGGACATTGGCTCCCCCTCTGCTGGGCACACCAGTCCCCATCCCCGAGCTGGAGGCCCGTCATCCTCCTCTGCCTTCTCTAGTCAGGAGGAGGGCCCTTGGAACATGGTTCCTGCTGGTCCACAACCATATGCCAGCTGGTGGCTGAAGGAACCACAGGCTACTGGCTGTCAGACTTCTTTCTTCCTCTGTGCCTGAAACCAATTCAGGGAGAAGAACAAGGATAAAAAGAAGTCCTCCAAGATGAAGGAAACTCTGATGGCCCCCACACCACTGGACTCTGCATGTACTCCTGCGCACAAGGTGGAGATCCCGGTGACCCTTGAGGCACCAGATCTCCCCAGGCAATGTGCCGCAGAATGTATATCGGTGGACCCCCTTACATCTCGGCAGCACATGTCCCTAGGTGATAACCACCTCTCCCTCCCCCCCCCCCCCTCCTGCCGTGTCGATTCATGCCCCCCACAGTATTCAGAGTGTCTGATCCTCCAGTGGAATTACAGTGGATTTTTCCACTGTGTGGCTGAGCTACAGCAGCTTTTAAGCACTTACCCTGCATTCTGTACTGCCATCCAGGAAACTTGGTTTCCAGCAACTTGGACCCCTGTCTTTGTGGCTACTTAGGTTATTTTAAGAATCGTACCAACTATGAAAGGGTATTGGTTGGAGTTTGTACGTATGTGCTTGACTCTGTATATAGTGACCTTGTGCCTCTTGATACACTGTTGGAGGCAGTAGCTGTCCAGGTAAGAGCACCTCAGGATTTTACCATCTGTAATGTTTATCTCCCTCTTGATGATGTCATGTCCCAGCTCCCCCCACATTTCCTAGTCTCAGGTGACTTAAATGCCCATAACCCTTTGGGAATTGTGGAACAGTGATCACTGGCAGTGGTAAAGACATTGAAACTTTACTGGCACACCTCCTACAGGCCCGGGGTTAGAATAGGCCGGAGGGTATTCCTGCCTGTCGTAAGAGGTGGCTAAAAGGAGTCTCTCACCTTTCAGCCTTTATGTGATGGTCCCCTGTAGGGTTTGACCTCCAATTATCAAAATTTTCCTGAAGAGCAAGCCAACTGGGGAAGGGCTAGGTGCCTCGTGTCAATCGTGCATTGAGATTTTTAGCCCACTTTCTCATTGTGGCATTGCAGTCCCGCTCATCCTCCATCACACCTTCCTGGGTGTGTTTTCCTCCACCCACTATGGAGTGTCATTTTCTGCACCGAGGGCCATGGAATTCACTGCAACTCATATGCAGCACCATAGCCAGTCTGTTGTGGTGGGGCTGCCATGTACCCTGTTGGTTGCAGCCCCCTGGTCACACATGGATTGCTCTGCTGATGCCTGTGCCGTTAACTCCTCATGTATCCCAAGGACTAGATGCCTGTTACCCAGGGGCATCGGGACTCCCGGCAGTGGCCATCCTGTCAGGTGGCCTTTGCTGCGGCTGGGTGGTGCCCAAGGGGAGGGCCCCTGGTCGGAGTGGGTGGCATCAGGGCAGATGACACACACCACGTCATCACTTGATGGTGAACAAACACCAACAGTCTCTAAGTGTTCCAAGTCTCAGTACAATGCAAGGAAGTATGATCCTAAATGTTCGCCTGCCTCGCCACATCATGGGAGGAACGCCAGGCTAAGGATGACAACGAACCTTATTCGCCCTGGTACCTCATTTGTATGACAGCTGATGGTGACTCCTTTGTCTCGATGAAGCCTCAGTTTTTTGTAGAGCATTTAGAGGACAAGTTTGGGGAGGTGGAGGGCTTGTCCAAAATGCGGTCAGGGTCAGTCTTGATAAAAACGGCATCCTCTGCCCAGTCATGGGCATTACTCGCTTGTGACAAGCTGGGGGATGTTTCCATTACTATCACGCCTTATAAGAGCTTAAATATGTTCCAGGGTATCATATTCCTTAGAGACCTTCTTTTGCAGTCTGACGACAAGCTGCGCGCCAACTTAGAGTGACGAGAAGGTCAAAGTGGTGGTCTACCACATTGATGTCAAGCTATATATCCCTCCCCCAATGCGGTGCTTTAAGTGCTGGAAGTTCGGCCACATGTCTTCCCACTGTACTTCCAGCATCACATGTCGAGATTTTGCACGTCCATCCCATCCCAATACTCAATGTGCCCCACCTCCCATCTCTCTCAACTGTGGAGAGCATCATTCCCCTTCCTCACCAGACTGCAGGATTTTACAGCGAGAAAGGAAAATCATGGGGTACAAGACCCTGGGCAGACTGACCTACACTGAGGCTAAGAGAAAATTTGAACGCCTGCATCCTGTGTGTATGACATCGTCTTACGCAGCTGCTATAACAATTCTGGCACCATCAGCTCCGCCAACCCAGGTCACCTCTCAGAGCTGGAAGACTACACCTGCCCCATTGATGGTGGGGAACATTCCCTTCCCTGTTGTTCCTGCACCACCTACTTTGGGAGCAACAACTCCCCCCCCCCCCCTCCCCCCAACCATCATGGACGTCCGTCCCCACTTCTAAGCCGGAGAAGGGTAAGTCTTCTTCGGCTTCTCTCGCTAGGAAGGGGTACCTTGGGTCACTCCCTTCCCAGGTTTCTTCTAGTGGGAAAGACGACTCCCACCAGTGGCTAAAGAGCCCAAAAGCAGCTGGTCGTAGAGCTTCACACTCATCCTCAGTCCCAGAGACTGAGCCAGTGTAGTCCTCCCAGCCAGGGAAACACAAGGAGTAGCGAGAGAAATCCAAAATGAAAACCCCTAAGATCAAGGAAATTGTGGTGGCACACACACCACCACTACCTACAAGATCTGCGGGTGATTATGGGGCAGAGATTTTTGCGTCCGCTGAGGACCTAGATCTCACCAAACCCTCAGACACAATGCATATGGACTGCTCAGGCAATAAATTGGTGGCAGCAGGTGACTCTGAGGTGTAAATTGCCTCATTGAATGTTCCATGCCTTCCCAATTCATCCTCCAGCGGAATTGCGGCGGTCTTTCCACCGCCTGGCTGAGCTACGGCAACTGTTTAGCTGTACACCTGCTATCTACATTGCCCTCCAGGAAACCTGGTTCCCAGCAATGCAGACCCCTGCCCTCCACGGCTATAAGGGATATTGCAGGAACCATAGCAACTGTAATTGAATGTCAGGCGGAGTTTGCGTTTATGTCCTAAACTCGGTCTGTAGTGAGCATGTGCCCTGTCAAACACCTCTTGAAGTTGTGGCTGTCAGAATAAGGACAACGCAGGAAATAACTGTCTGCAATGTATATTTTCCTCCAAATGGTGCAGTACCCCTGAGTGTATTAGCTGCACTGATTGATCAACTCCCTAAACCTTTTCTACTTCTGGTAGATTTTAATGCCCATAACCGCTTGTGGGGTGGTACCACACTTACTGGCCAAGACAGGGACGTTGAAACTTTACTGTCGCAATTCGACCTCTGCCTCTTAAATACTGGGGTCACCACACATTTCAGTGTGGCTCATGGTAGTTACTCGGCCATTGATTTATCAATTTGCAGCCCAGCACATCTCCCATCTATCCATTGGAGAGCACATAATGACCTGTGTGGTAGTGACCACTTCCCCATCTTCCTGTCGCTGCACACAGATGCCTGCCCATATGGGCTTTGAACAAGGCGGACTGGGGAACTTTCACCTCTGCTGTCATTGCTGAATCTCCCCCACATGATAACATTGATAGTGCCCTAGGCATAAGGCAGTCCCTTGGTGGTCGCTAGAAGTCGCTGAAGCAATTAAGGCGTGTCGGAGAGCTCTACAGCAGCACCCTTCCCTGAAGCTCCTCATAGCCTTTAAACAGCTCCGTGCCTGTGTTCGCTACCTTATCAAACAATGGAAGAAAGAGTGTTGGGTGCTACGTGGCACCTTCCCATATATGGGCATAGGTAGCAGGCCCCAACAGCTGTCCCCGGTGTTACCATAAATGGTGAGTTATGTACTGACGCAAACGCGATTGTCGAGCACTTTGCTAAGCACTTTGCTAGAGTCTCTGCGTCAAAGAATTACCCCCAGCCTTTTGGCGGCTGGAAGGGAACGTCCTCTCATTCACTACACGCTGCAGTGAATTCTATAATGCCCCATTCACAGATGGGAGCTCCTCAGTGCCCTTGCACATTGCCCCGACACAGCTACTGGGCTTGATCACATCCAAAGCCAGATTATTAAACATCTCTCATCTGACTACAAGTGACATCTTCTCGTCATCTTCAACCAGATTTGGTGCAATGGCATCTTTCCATCGCAATGGCGGGAGAGCACCATCATTCCAGTGCTCAAACCTGGTAAAAACCCACTTGATCTGGATAGCTATCAGCCCATCAGCCTCACCAGCGTTCTTTGTAAGCTGCTGGAGTGTATGGTGTGTCAGCGGTTGGGTTGGGTCCTGGAGTCACATGGCCTACTGGCTCCATGTCAGGGCAGCTTCCACCATGGTCGCTCTACCACTGATAATCTTGTGTCCCTTGAGTCTGCCATCCAAATAGTCTTATCCAGACACCAACACCTGGTTGCTGGTTGCTGTCTTTTTTTGACTTACGTAAAGCATATGACATGACTTGGCGACATCATATCCTTGCCACGTTGTATGAGTCGGGTCTCTGAGGACCACTCCTGATTTTTATCCAAAACTTCCTGTCGCTCCATACCTTCCATGTCCTAGTTGGTGACTCCCATAGTTCCATCCATATCCAGGAGAATGGAGTCCTGCAGGGCTCTGTATTGAGTGTGTCTGTATTTGTAGTGGCCATTAATGGTCTAGCAGCAGCTGTAGGACCATTCGTCTCACCTTCTCTGTATGCAGACGACTTCTGTATTTCATATTGCTCCACCAGCACTGGTGTTGCTGAGCGGCACCTCCAGCCATCCACAAGGTGCAGTCATTGGCTCTAGCCCACAGTTTCCAGTTTTCAGCTGCAAAGTCATGTGTAATGCACTTCTGTCGGTGTCTTACTGTTCATCCGGAACTCGCACTTTACCTTAATGACGATTCACTCGCTGTAGTGGAGACATACCAGTTCCTAGGGCTGGTTTTTGACACTAGATTGACTTGGCTCCCTCATCTTCGTCGGCTTAAGTAGATGTGCTGGCAGCACCTTGATGCCCTCCCTTGCCTGAGCAACACCAATTGGGGTGCAGATTGCTCTATGCTGCTGCAGTTCTACAGAGCACTTGTCCAATCCCGAATTGACTATGGGAGCGTGGTTCATGGGTCAGCAGAGCCTTCAGCATTGCATCTACTCGACCATGTGCACCACTGGGGGGTGCGACTATCGACAGGAGCTTTTAGGAGGAGTCCAGTGACCAGCATACTGGTGGAGGCTGGTGGCCCAACATTGCAGATTAGACGTGTGCAACTGATTGCCAGATATAGAGTACACATTGGTAGTTCCCCTGAGCATCCGAATTACCGTCTCCTTTTCCCGCCCATGGCAGTCCATCTTACGCATCTGAGGCCTAGGTTGGGGCTAACGATTGCGGTTCGCGTGCAGTCCCTTCTCTCCGAACTGGAGTCCTTCACTTTACCACCTCTACTCGCGGTCCGCTCATGTACGCCTCCATGGTGTATGCCTCAGCTGCAGCTTCGTTTGGACCTTTCACTTGGCCCTAATGACTCCATTCACCCTGCAGCTCTTTGCTGTCACTTCCTCTCGATTCTTGATGTGTCTCTGAAGTGGTTTACACAGACGGCTCTACGGCTGATGGTCGCGTTGGCTTTGCCTATGTGCACGGCAGCCATATTGAACAGCATTGCTTATGCAATGGGTGCAGTGTATTCACTGCAGAGCTGGTGGCCATTTCTTGTGCACTTCAATATCTTTGTTCATGCCCTGAGGATTCTTTTCTTGTATGTACCGACTCCTTGAGCAGCCTGAAAACTATTGACCAGTGCTGCTGTCATCATCCTTTGGCAGTGTCCATCCAGCAGTCCATCTATGCCCTGGAACGGTCCAGTCATTCAGTGGTGTTCATCTGGACCCCAGTGATGTTGGAATACCAGGATATGAACTTGCTGACAGGCTGGCCAAACAGGCTACACAGAAACCACTTCTGGAGATTGGCATCCCCGCAACTGACCTGCGTTCATTATTATGCCACAAGACTTTTTTTCAGTTTTTGGAGACGGAATGGCAAAATCTCAGTATGCACAACAAACTGCGAGCCATTTAGTGGACCATGAATTGCATGGAAATCCTCGATGAGGGCATCTTGCAGGGACTCTGTGGTTCTCTGCAGGCTCCGTATTGGCCATGCATGGGTGACCCACGGCTACCTCCTGCGCCGTGAAGACCCACCTTAGTGTCAGTGCGGTGCACAGTTGACAGAGGCTCATATTCTTCTGCAATGTCCTTCTTTGGCTGCCCTGTGACTTCATCTTCAGTTGCCGGACTTGTTATGATTGATTTTAGCAGACAACACCTCATTGGCTGATTTGGTTTTAAGTTTCATCCATGGAGGTGGGTTTTGTAATTTGATCTGAGTTTTAGCACCTGTCCTTTGTCCCTCAGTGTCCTCCACCCTGGTGCTTTTAGGGCGAAGTTTTTAATGTGTTGCAGGGTGACTGGCTTTTCCTTTTTCTTTTCGTAGTCAACCAGCCACAGTAATCTGATTTCTTGTTTTACTCTCTTCTAACTGTTACTTGCATCTCTCTGTTGTTGTCTTGTCCTCCTTTGTTCCTTTTACTGTTCGTTGCCTTTCCTTCATTCTTGCTGTCTTTCCTTTCTTTCCATTTTGTGTAATACATCTCTTCTATTTTATTCTCACACTTGTGACATTGTTTTATTAGGGAAAAAGGACTGATGACCACGTAATTTGGTCCCGTTGCCCCTCTTTTAAACCAACCAACCCACCCTTGCACTTTGTCCCGACACAGCTTCTGGGCCAGATCAGATCCACAGTCAGATGATTAAACACCTCTCATCTGACTACAAGCAACATCTCCTCGTTATCTTCAACTGGATCTGGTGCGATGACGTCTTATGAAAAGCGTATGACACGACCTGGCGACATCATATCCTTACCACATTATACAAGTGGGGTCTCCGAGGCCCCCTCCCGATTTTTATCCAAAATTTCCTGTCTCTTTGTAGTTTCAATGTCCAATTTGGTGCCTCCCACAGTCGCGCCCCCCCCCCCCCCCCCAATATACAGGAGAATGGGGTCACAGTCCTGCAGGGCTCTGTATTGAGTGTGTCTGTATTTGTAGTGGCCATTAATGGTCTAGCAGCAGCTGTAGGACCATTCGTCTCACCTTCTCTGTATGCAGACAACTTCCGTATTTCGTGATACTCCACCAGCACTGGTGTTGCTGAGCGGCACCAACAGGGAGCCATCCACAAGCTGCAGTCATGGGCTCTAGCCCACAGTTTCCAGTTTTTGGCTGCAAAGTCATGTGTAATGCACTTCTGTCGGTTACGTACCATTCATCCGGAACCAAAACTTTACCTTAATGATGATCCACTCACTGTAATGGAGACATATCGATTCTTAGGACTGGTTTTTGACACCTGATTGACTTTGCTTCTTTACCTTCATCAGCTTAAGCAGAAGTGCTGGCAGCACCTCAATGCCCTCTGCTGCCTGAGCAACACCAACTGGGGTGCAAATCACTCTATGCTGCTGCAGCTCTACAGAGGCCTCATCCAATCCCGAATTGACTACGGGAGTCTGGTTTATGGGTCAGTAGTGCCCTCAGCATTGCGTTTACTTGACCCAGTGCACCACTATGTTGTTCTCCTAGCGACAGGAGCTTTTAGGAAGAGTCCAGTGACCAGTGTCCTTGTGGGGGCCTGAGTCCCTCCATTGCAGGTTAGGCATGCACAACTGCTGGCCAGTTATGTTGCACACATTCATAGTTCTCCCGCACATCCAAATCACTGTCTCTTTCTCCCACCCAGAGCGGTTCATCTCCTGAATTGGCAGCCCAGGTCAGGGCTTCCAATTTCAATTCGTGTCAGATCCCTTCTTTCTGAACTGGAGTCCTTGCCTTTACCACCTATACTTGAGGTCCATTCACATACACCTCCATGGTGTACACCTAGGCCACAGCTTTGCCTAGGTCTTTCACATGGCCCTGAGGTCTCAGTTAACCCCGTGGCTCTTCGCTGCTCCTTCCTCTTCATTCTTGACATGTACCGAGGCCACGTAATGGTTTACAGCAATGGCTCGATGGCTGATGGTCACATCGGCTTAAAGTATGTCCATGGAGGACATATTGAACAGCATTCCTTGCATGCTGGCTGCAGAGTTTTCAGTGCTGAGCTGGTGGCTATATCTCGTGCTCTTTAGCACATCTGTTCATGCCCCGGAGAGTCGTTTCTTCTGTGTACTGACTCCTTGAGCAGCGTACAAGCTATTGACCAGTGCTACCCTCCTCATCCTTTGGTAGCGACCATCCAGGGGTCCATCTATGCCCCGGAACGATCCGGTCATTCAGTGGTGTTTGTCTGGACCCCAGGTCACGTCGGAATCCCAGGCAACAAACTTGCCGACAGCTGGCCAAACAGGCTACACGGAAACTGCTTATGGAGATCGGCTTCTCTACAACTGACCTGCATTCAGTACTACATTACAAAGTTTTGTGGCTTTGGGAGACGAAATGGCATAACCTCAGCACGCACACCAAACTGTGTGCCATTAAGGAGACTACGAATGTGTGGCAGTCCTCCATGCGGGCCTGTCGTAGGGACTCTGTGGTTCTCCACGTCGGTCACACTTGGGTGACACACGGCTACCTCCTGCGCCCTGATGACCCACCACAGTGTCGGTGCAGCGCCCGGCTGACAGTGGCCCATATCTTGGTGAGCTGTCCTTCTTTGGCTGCCCTGCGACAGACTCTTCAGTTACTGGACTTGTTGCCATTAATTTTAGCTGACAGTGCCTCAACAGCTAATTTAGTTTTACGTTTTATACATGACGATGGGTTTTATCATTTGATCTAAGTTTTAGCGCATGTCCTTTGTACCTCTGTGTTCTCCACTCGAATGCTTTTAGGGCGGATGTTTTAATGTGTGCAGAGTGGCTGGCTTTTCCTTTTTATCCTCATGGTCGGCCATCTCATCTGATCTCTTGTTTTTACTCCTTGTACCTGTTTCTTGCTTCTCTCTGTGGTTTTCTTTTCCTGCTTTGTCCATAGTAGTGTTAGTTGTCCTTCTGTTCTTCTGGTTCTTCCTTTCTCCTGTTATTGTGCCGTATGTCTTCTTTCTTTTCTTCTTTCCCTTGTGTAATTATTTTACCAGGAACAAGGGACTGATGACCTTACAGTTTGGTTCCTTCCCCCCACATCCCATCCCCTCCCCACTCTTTTAAACCAACCAACCAGGGATTCTTACTATTATGTCATCTATGTGGGAGTCTGTTTGATGGTCAAGTGATGGTTTCTTTGTAAGATTCTCCTGTGTGAAGGAATTCTTGAACGTGATATTTAAAACTTGGGCTTTTGTTTGCTATTGTTGACTGCCACACCAGACTGGTCAACAAATGACTGGATGGAAGCCTTGGATCCACTTAGCAATTTTACATAGGACCAGTCTTTTCTCAGGTTCTCTACCACATCTTTTGCTAAGGTATGATGGTGGTGGTGGTTGTCTGCTTTGCACACTGATTTTTTCACAGATGTACGAGTCTTTTCTAACCTTTCCTTGTTGTCCTTTGTGTGTTCTCTTTTGAATCGAGAGTGCTACAGTCTCTGCCTCCTCAACATTTTCTGAATCTCATTATTAAACCATGGTGGGTCTTTTCCATCATTAATCCACTTACTAGGCACAGAATTCTCCAAACCACGATTTACAATCTGCTTAAACTTTGCCCTTAATTCCTCTACATCCATCTTACTGGAACTAAGTGACGTCAGCTCACTGTCAAAGAGAGAGATGCTAACAACGGCTTATCTGCTCTTTCCAGCAAAAACACTCTTCTAGCCTTCTTAACTGATTTATTAACTTTTTTAACCATAGTTGCTGTAATGACATGATCACTGAACCCATTTCTATACTGATGTCGTTGATAAGGTCTGGCCTATTTGCAGCTATGAGGTCTAAGATATTTCCATTGTCTGTGGGCTGCTCAACTACCTGCTCAAGACAGTTTTCAGAAAATGCATTCAAAAGTACTTTGCATGACTGTATGTCTGTACCCTCTGCAATGAATCCATAGACATCATAGTCTATACTCGATAGGTTAAAGTTGTCACCAACTATTAATACATGATCTGGGTGTCTACATGCTACTCACCATAGACATTTTTTGAATGACTCTAGAACTATCACAGCAGAATCAGGTAGCCAGTAAAAACATCCAACACTCAACTTGGTTTCACTGAGACCTGTTGTACAAGACCAGGTAACATCACTGTCACACTCAACTTCAACCTCAATAGTGACAATATTTTTGTCGACTGCAATAAATGCTCTCCCTCCTATGGCCCCCAATCTGTTGTTCCGATATATGTTCCACAACTCTCTAAATATCTCAAAACTTCTCTCTTTGGGTTTTTCAGCTCTTAGTTCTGAGAATAATTTGAAGGTGACAGTTTTCCTGGAGGGCAGTAAATTTGGTGTGGTGGAAGGGTTGGGGTGTGAGCAAAAATGGCATGGGAGATCTGTTTGTGGACTAGGTCAGGGGGATAGTGCCTGTCTGTGAAGGCCACGGTGAGACCCCTCAGCATGCTGGGCCAGGAATTTCTTATCACTGCAGATAGGCCATCCCTGGGTGGCCATGCTGTATGGGAGGGATTTCTTGGTATGGAGGGGATGACAGCTGTCAAAATGCAAGTACTGTTGGTGGGTTTAAGGATACAGATTACTTATAAATGGTGGAAGAATTGAATTTTTTATGACTTTATTAAATTCTGTAGTCTTTCCTGATTACTTTGATATGTACTTTATAGGTTTTCAAATGAAAAATGACCTATATATACCAAATTTTAAAGTTATGGTCATGTATGCCGCCATGGCCCCTTTATTTCTGTTAGAGAAACCAAAATTATTTTGAAAATAACTGTGAACTTTCTGTTCCCAGCACTTATATGTGCGACACTTGTATGTGTTGGTAACGTGCAGGTTTCTAGTGTCTGTAAATGATTATCTTTGCTAGTGTTTACTTTTGTTTCGGTGAAGCAGTTTGTTCACATGTTACTGAACGTATGTTGCCTAAGTGATACATATATTTGTGGAAGTACATATCCTTTAGTGTGCAATAAATATGAACTATGCCACGCATCAAGAAATTCAAAAAAGGAAATTCCGTGGTAACCAGTTTACAAACAAAGCAAGCCACACTGTTGAAAGTAACCTATGTATCAGTTCTTCAGGGAAGAAACTCCCACATGGCACGCCTCCTGGTGATTCAAATTTTTTTACTGTGGATTTGTTGTTGTTGCTGTGGGCGTCTTCTTTGATAAAGGAAGTGGCGAAATGTAAACAATGTGATGGTGTAAGCTGTCTGGAAATAACTGAACAGCAAAGTAGCAGGAACGGTTTAGCATCAAAATTAGTTGTTCTGTGTAGATCCTGCAATAAATCTACCTCAAAAATGTCTTTGAACATTGTGCATAATTCATATGATGTGAACCAAGCGAGGTGGCGCAGTGGTTAGCACACTGGACTTGCATTCAGGAGGACAACAGTTCAATCCCGCATCCGGCCATCCTGATTTAGTTTTTCTGTGATTTCCCTAAATCGCTCCAGGTAAATGCCGGGATGGTTCCTTTGAAAGGGCACGGCTGGCTTCCTTCCCCGTCCTTCCCTAATCCGATGAGACCAATGACCTCACAGTTTGGTCTCTTCCCCCAAACAACCCAATCATATGATGTGAATTTGAAGTTAGTGTATGCAATGTGTGCAATAGAAAAGGGAAAAAGGCTGCTCCCAGTAGGTTCAGCAAGTAAATAAAAATACTTTTAGGTGCCTTGATGGTTGTGTGTAAAGCATTTATGAAACTGTAAATATTAGTGGAACCAAGGACATTGCTGCACTTGATGGGACATGGCAACGTTGAGGGCATCGTTCCTCGAATGGTGTTGTAAGTGCTACTTCTTTGGAAAATGGAAAAGTTGTTGGTGTTGAGTGCTTATCTAAGTACTGCCACACCTGCTATGGTAACACTGAAGGACATATTGAACATCAGTGTTGTAAGAATTATGATGGTTACAGTGGTGGTATGGAGTGTGATGGAACTCTAAAAGTATTTCAGAGGTCGGTGCCCATTTATAATGTTAGATATATGGAGTACCTAGGTGACGGGGACTCTAAAGCTTTCAATAAAATTAGTGAGTTCTATGTTTGTAGTGATACTTTGGTAACAAAACTGAAGTGTTGTGGACATGTGCAAAAGAGGATGGGTGCTAGATTGAGGAAGCTATGAAGAGAAATGAAAGGAAAGTTGCTATCTGATGGAAAAATCTCTTTCTGGCCAAGGCAGATTGACAGGAACTGAAATAGACCTTCTTCAGAGTTATTATGGACTGGTAATTAGATGAACTGCACTTCTGAATGATGTTACAGCAATGAGAAAAGCTGTATGGGACACCCACTTTCATAAAATGTCCACAGATGACCACCCTGCTCATGTACTTCGCCCTACAGGAGCAGATTCTTGGTGTGGTTACCAAAAAGCAAAAGAAAGTGGTCAAATATACCATCATAAGCATTCTCTTCCTGAGCCTGTTATGAATGAAATAAAACCAATTTTTAGAGACCTGAGTAAACCGGTTTTGCTTACTAAATGTCTTCATGGGGCATTCAGAATACAAATGGAAGTTTCAACCTTGGCATCTGGGAAAGATTACCCAAGAATGTTTTTGCAGGAATAAATACAGAAAAAGTTGGTGTACTAGATTCAGTGATACCTTTCAATGATGGAGTGATAGGAAGGTTTGAAGTTCTGAGACATTAAGGCATAAATTATGGCTCTAATATGGAAGATTAGTTGCTTGCGTGTGACAGAGAATGGGTGCATGAAGCTGAAAGATTCACTCTTCAAGTTACCAAAGAAGCACAAAGTGTTAAAAGTTATGCCAAGAGGCAGCTTGAAAAGAAGATGAAGAAATGCTGCAGGATGAAGACTATGCTTCAGGAATGTTCTGAGGCACAGTTTAATTGGACTCATATATTCATTCACAATTTCCTGCAAGTTGTATTTTTCAGAATTCAGGTACAAATATTTCCTAAAGTTTATAAAGCATTGCTCTAATTTTTTTTCTGAAACTTGCAATAGTCCATACTTACGTAGTAGACCTAATCTTTATTGCAGAATCAACTAAATTATAGAAAAAATAACATTTTTATTAGGAAAAATTATAAAAATTATAATGTAAGATGCAATATTTTTTTATCCTTGTAATATACGTAACAGGTGGAATTAAATAGGTGTAGTGCCTCAGCCATCATGTCGTGCATATCTGGTAAAAATTTGGTCACCTTCAATTGTATAACATTGGATTAAATGGTACCTCAATTTGAGGAAGCATTCTGGAAAAAAATTGGAGCAATTTCTTTGTAACTTTTTTAATAACCCTTAGAAGATCCAAAAATATTCAAAATACTTCTAATTTGTTTAGGAAGTGTGATGGATTACCTGATATCAACAACAAATCTGTAAAACATGTACATTATAAACAGTGCGTGAAAGAGATAGGTGTTGAATTTTACATAATATTGAGCCAGAAAAGTACCCTGTATACTTAATGTGGACAGAGCTATGGATGGAACAATCAGAGAAGAGGTGGTCAATGTCCAGGAAGGTGGCACACTGGGTTCAGGAGGCTCAAGTGAAGCTGATGGGAGAGAGGGCATTTGGGTTGTGCAGGAATGAGGATAGGGTGTCTTGGCCCTGAGTCTAGATAATGAAGATATCATCAGTGAACTGAACCAGACTAGGGGGTTGGCATTTGGGGAGACTAGGAAGGTCTCCTCTAGATGACCCATAAATAGGTTGGCTTAGAAGGGTGCCATGCAGGTGCCCATGGTTGTACTGCAGATTTGTTTGTATACCTTTCCTTTAAAGGAGAAAAAGTTGTGAGTTAAGATAAAGTTAGTAAGCTGTATGAGCAAGGAGGTGGTAGGTTTGGAGTCTGAAGCACATTGGGAAGCCCAGTGTTCAATAATGGTAAGACCATGGACATGAGGGATGTTAGTGTATAGGGAAGTGGCATCAACAGTGCTGAGAAGGGATCCAGGAGTAAAGGGGTGGTGATGGTGGAATTTCAGTGAAGGAATGGTTGGAATATTTGATGTAGAAGGCTAGTATAGGACAGCTGATTGGAAGTGGTGGTCAGTGAGAGCCGACGTTCTTTCAGTGGGGCACATTAACCATCTACATTGGTGCCCAGGATTGTTGGGTTGGAAATGATAGACAGGGTTCAATGTTGGGGTTAGGTTTGCTTTCGTTGGAGGGATGGGTGGCAAAGAAGTGTTCCCATTGCATGAATTGGGAGAAAGAGAGTAGATCTGACAAGCTCAGCAAGGTTAAATTTGGGTGTAGGGCTAAAGATGAGGTCTTTGGATAGGAATGAAGCTTCTGTGGTGCTGAGGTTTTTAGTGAAAGGTTAAGAACATTGTTACAGGAATGTTTCGATTTTGGATTTGGTGGAATGTTTGTAGGGAGTTTTGGGATATGCAATTGAAAAGATCAGCTAGACGGGGTTAGGTGCTATGAGTGGTTGATGAGGAGGAGCACTGTGAGCATTATAGGGGTTGAATAGTGTTGCCCCAAAGAAGTGCTCCTTCTGTCACCCAGTACCACCCAGGACTGGAAAAGCTGAACCACATTCTCCGCCAGGGCTTTTATTACATATCATCATACCCTGAAATGAGGGACATCCTATCCAGGATCATTCTCGCTCCTTCTAAAGTGGTTTTCTGTTGCCCACCCAACCTCCACAACACCTTAGTCCATCCTTGTGCCGCAGCCAATCCCACCCACTTGTCACAAGGCTCATATTTTTGTGAAAGTACCGGGTGCAAGACCTACCCAATCCACCCACCCAGCACTTTATATTCCAGTCCTGTCAGAGGCTTATCCTATCCTATCAGGGGCTGAGCCACCTGTGAAAGCAGCCATGTCATATACCTGTTCTGCTGCAATAATTGCACAACTTTTTATATTGGTATGACTACCAACCAACTGTCCACCAGGATGAACAGTGACTGCCAAACTGTGGCCAAGAGCAAAGTAGAAAAACCTGTGGCAGCTGAACGTAACATGATTGATTTCAATGCATGTGTCACGACTCAAGCCATCTGGATCCTCCGCGGCACCATCAGCTTTTAGGAACTGATCAGATGGGAGTTATTTGTACAACACTGGCCTTGACATATGGTAAGAAACTGCCCCTATACCCTTCACGAAACAGTTTTCACTCCCACTGTCCTACCATCTCCACACTATTCTCGTCTACTACCCTCTTTGTGTGCTCCTCTTTGCCAATACACCACTATATTTCCCCACTTCTCTCCTTTCCCACTATCTGTTCCTCTCGCCCCTCCCCACCTCCCTGCCACACAGCCTCCCTGATGCTGCGCCTGTTGGCAGTCTCATCCCTGCATGTACCACCAGACAGTGGCCTTCTCTCCCCCCTCCCCTCCCCCTACCACTCCCACAGTACATCCCTATCCCTTCCCCATTCCCGCCTCGTCCAGATTAGTGCTTAAAAGCTTATGTATAACAGTCTTTCAGTTGTGACTGTCTGCAGCTTAATGTGTTATCACTATCAAGTTTATGTCCTGGTTCAGAAATATTGTAGATCCAGGGGTGCATCATATGAACATGATACGCAAAAGCACAACTTTTTACATATGCTGGACATACTCTGTGATGTCCTGCCCACTCATCTCTTATAGGGTGCCTAAAGGATGCTGCCTTCACGGATAGCTATAAAATAATCCAAGCAAATCATATTAATGGTCTTTATTACAATAAAGTAGACTGACAATAATAAAGTAGACTGACATTAGGTACAAGCAAATGGTGACATGGAATCAATCAATCAATGTCCTTCTCTATATACAATGTTCATGCAAGTAATTAATATAACACAAACTGCGACATTGTCGTGAAAAAACAGTGACCCGTATGTAATAAGTTTCCTTTAAATTATGTCTATGGTCACAGACTTTTTGTTAACAGATTACCGGTTTCGGTCTTTAATGACAATCGTCAGATCTGTTTCATAAAAACAAAGTCCTAATGTACTGTAGCCATAGTTTGCATCGTCAAATGCTAAATGCGGAAACAGCACCAGCATCGTCAAAATAATATATATATATACAGTGGCGGTCGAAATAATAGAGCCACCTCTATTGACGAGATTAAGAACTAGGATATCTATTAGTTCGCGAAATCGCCACGAGTGCCGTGTTGTCAGTCCCTTGTAGACAACATCAGGGAAGACGTTGCTGCTATCTTTAGTCGTCCGAAAGGAAGCGTTTGAGCTAGACGTGTGAAAAGAGGCATAAAGGTAAGAATCTTATGGGTCAAAATAATAGAGCCGCTTTACACATGTGCCTTTAAATTGATTTTTATGCAGTTGTTTTGTATGTAAATTGACGTGTGGTTTTGTTTACATTCGTCTAGATGGGCAGAGCAAAGCATACCAGTGAAGATGAGCGTATAGTAATGTTCCGGATGTTCAAAAGTGGGATGTCCATGAATAAAATAGCCAATGTCTTGCACGTTTCGCGAAAACGAGTCCAGAACGCCATGAGACGGTCAAAACAAACAAAGCCGCAGGTGGAGAACAGGGGGCGACCTCGTGTAACTACTCCTCGCGTAGACAGACTCATCACTAGGGAAGTGAAGAAAGACCCATTTTTGTCAACACCACGACTGAAAGCCATTTTGTTTAGCAACGAACATGATGTTCAACCATCAACCTCAACGATTCAAAGACGACTGAGATCTGCAAAATTGAATGGGCGCATTGCAAGAAAGAAGCCACATGTTTCACAAGCTAATGTTCGGAAAAGGTTAGCCTTTGCCCGGAGAAATGAACAAAAACCTAATACTTGGTGGAGGAACATCCTTTGGTCCGATGAATCCAAGTTTAATAGGTTTGCCTCAGACGGAAAAGTCTATGTGCGCCGCCCACCAAACCAGGAATTTAATCCCAAGTACACTTTAAAAACTGTGAAATACGGTGGCGGAAGTGTTATGGTATGGGGATGTTTTTCGTGGTACGGCATTGGTCCAATACACCGTATCAACGGCATAATGAACGCAGAAATGTACAAAGACATCTTGGCAAATGTGATGCTGCCTTATGCTGAAGAGGAAATGCCGCTGAAATGGAAATTTCAGCACGATAACGATCCAAAGCATACTGCAAGGATCATAAGGCAGTTTGTTCAAGAGCACAATATCGAAGTATTAGAGTGGCCACCTCAGTCCCCTGACGCATCACCCATTGAGAACTTGTGGGAGATCTTAGACAAGAGAATTGACCGCTCAAAAGCTACATCTTCAGAAAAACTGTGGGAAGAAATCCAGAGAGCCTGGTATGCGATCAGTAGTGACGAATGCAGGCGTTTAGTAGACTCTATGGGTAAGAGGTGCAGGGCAATCCTCAAAAATAAGGGTTACCCCACGAAGTACTAATGCAGTCCTATGCAAAAAAGACTGTTCCTGTACGTTTCATAAGACTGAGATCAAGTACAGTATATTTGTTTCAATTGGCTCTATTTTTTTGACCCTGTGGTCTGGTATTCTTTTGAATATTATTGATTATTACTGATTATTTTGTGTTGTGTTATCTATATAACTGACTATAGTACAATGTGACTCGGTTGTAATGGTTTCCATCATAGTTCAAACATGTCTAGTAATAAATGTGCACTTTATTCCAAACCTTTGCCAGGTGGCTCTATTATTTTGACCGCCACTATATATATATATATATATATATATATATATATATATATATATAATAGAGGGGAAACATTCCACATGGGAAAAATATATCTAAAAACAAAGATGATGTGACTTACCGAACGAAAGCGCTGGCAGGTCGATACACACACAAACACACACACAAAATTCAAGCTTTCGCAACAAACTGTTGCTTCATCAGGAAAGAGGGAAGGAGAGGGAAAGACGAAAGGATGTGGGTTTTAGGGGAGAGGGTAAGGAGTCATTCCAATCCCGGGAGCGGAAAGACTTACCTTAGGGGGGAAAAAAGGACGGGTATACACTCTCTCGCGCGCGCGCGCGCGCGCGCGCGCGCGCGCGCGCGCACACACACACACACACACACACACACACACACACACACACACACACACACACAAGCAGACATCTCACAAGCAGACATATTTAAAGACAAAGAGTTTGGGCAGATATATATATATATACTTATTCCGCGTTGTCAAATACATATTAAAAAAAAAATGCTGATTCTGCATTTAACATTTGACAATGCCACTATGGCTGCAGTACATTAGGACTTTGTTTTTATGAAACAGATCTGATGATGGTCATTAAAGACCGAAACCGGTAATCTGTTAACAAAACATTTATGACCATAGATGTAAATTAAAGGAAACTTATATAATTAATATAAGACATAAGTTTCAGTATAACAGTTAGGATGATGGCTGTTATAGTGCTGCTCTTCTAATGCCAGGTCTACTAGTCCACATCTTCTACTGTCCGGCCGAGCCTGGCAGGAACGGCAATTGTGTTCTCTCTGGATAGAGGCCACTCCTATTGTGGTGCGGTCCTAGTCATCGTTCTATTGGCTTACATCATCTCACAGCCTTCTCTGCAGTTACATTCTTCATCTTCATGCCGGCACTTGTCATTATGCCGAAACATTCCTCCCATCCCTGAAGCAATGGACCGTCATCATGTGGGGAGTGCGACCATGCTGGGGGAGGCAGGAGTGTGGGCACATCGCTTGACCAGAAGCTATGGCCTTTGCTCTGGTGGAAATGACCCCCGGGAAATGACCAAAAGGGTACATGTTCACATCCTGATGCCATGAACCAGATGAAGGAGGCGACGACCGCTGCAGTGTGGGCCGGTCCAGCTCCAGCGTAGGATGAGAGAAGGTGAAGGCTCCATCTTCATGGGGTCATCCTGTGGTGTCATGACGACACCCACTGGTGGCTGATGTGGCTGTGCTGTCCTCTGGATCCATGGATCTGGGAGGAAGAGACACCGGAAGATCATTGTGTACAGGACAGAGGTGATTTTGATTTTGGCCCTGCAAGCCAACTGGACCTGAAATAAGATAAATGCAAACGCCAAGTCGATGGACGATCTCGCCTCACACCCACCGTCTGCTGCTGCAAAATACCCTGTAAAAGACAATATTATGCAGCACGAAGTGATACTTATTGCTTTCCTTCCTTGCCGGATGCTGAGGAGGGTGGAGCAGGTGGAGCAAGGTCCAATGGCAGTGGCCGTGAAGCAATTCCGCCGGTGATGGTCCATCTCGTGGGTGTGAATGATAGTACGCGAAAACCAGTTGCCATGTTTGATCCCTGGTGTGTGTGGAGCAAAGTTTGGCCATCTGCTGCTTGAAGGTTCTGACAAAACATTCTGTTTTGCTGTTTGTCAGTGGGTGGAACAGTGCACTAGTTAGATGCTGTATGCCATTGTGTTCAGTGTTTCAGATTCATTTGACAAGAACTGAGGTCTGTTGTCTGACACTAACACTTCAGATAAACCTTTGAGGCAAAAAATAGAAGACAACACCTAAATTGTGCTATGTGATTTTGTTGAGTTCATTGGCACAGCAAAAGGAAACTTGCTATAGAAGTCAACCACAATCAATGAATAACTGTTTCAAAATGGCCCCACAAAGTCTATGTGCATATGTTGCCATGGAGATTGTGACTGAGGCCAAGTAGAGAATTTTTGTGGCAGAGTGGACTGATTTTCCACACATGCGTGACACTGTGACGTCGTCTGTTCTATTTGGGTGTCCATACCCTACCAAGTACAGTGTCAACACGCTAACTGTTTTGTACGAACCATCTCTAGTGTCCTTGGTGAAGTAACTGCAACACTTGTTGTTGCTCAGCTTTAGGGATCAACACACTTGACTGCCCACTGTCATTTTGTTCAAGAATCACACCCTTCTGTACAGCGATGCTATGCTGAAGTGCAAAGTATTGGCGCATGACAGTGTTCTTTATGCTATCCAAGGAGTGAGGCCAAGATGTGCGAATATATGTTAGCAAAACATTCAAATCTGGATCAGCTTCTGCGGCCTGTGCAATTTTCTTATAGTTCAGCAGAAAAGATTGAAGCAATTCGTAATCCTGAGCATCAGTGTGACAACAAGATACAGCAGAAGCATCAGTGTCTGTATCAGGGCCAATTGGAAGACATGAAAGTGCATCCACATTACCATATTGAGCTGTCAGATGATACACAATCTCATACTAGTATTGGGTCAACAACAAAGCCCATCTTTGCAATTTTGTGCAGTCTGTACAGGAACCAGTTTCGTTGGATGAAACAAGGACTGCAAAGGCTTGTGATCTGTTACTAAGTAGAATTTTCTGCCATACAAATAGTGGTGGAATTTGGTGACATCATACACAATAGCCAAAGCCACTTTCTCAATTTGTGAGTAGTTTTACTGAGCTTTGGACAACACTTTTGATGTAAAAGCAATGGGCCTGTCTTTATCACCAATTCTGTGTGAAAGCACTACACCGATTCCGTAAGAAAAAGTGTCAACTTGCAATATGACTGGTTTGTCAGGATCAAAGTGAACTAAGCATTGATCACTGAGCAATGGATCTTTAAGTTTTTGAAAAGCTACTTGGCACTCATTTGTCCAAACAAATTCTGTGCAAACTGAACATAATTGTTCATTTTGCCTAAAACTGCCTGAAGTTCTGTGACACTGCGAGGAACTAGAAAATCTAGTACGGCTAACAAATGCGACTGAAGAGGGTGTACACCTTGATTTTTATGACATGACAAAGATACCATTACTCAGGTTTAAAAAAATCACACTTGTCCAATCTATACTTAAGTCCTGCATTAGATAACACACAAAACAAAGTACACAAATTTGCAATATGTTCTTTAGGTGTACGACCTACTACTACAATATCGTCCAAATATTTTTAACTGTTCAGTACTTGCACAGTCAACTGTTCCGAATACTGTTGGAAAATGGTGGATGCGGAAGTGCTTCCAAAACACAAACACAAATATTTAAACAAGCCCAAATGAGTATTCACTATACACACTTTTTGAGATTCTTCATAGAGTGGCATTTGAATATACACGTCGTGCAAATCAATTTTTGAAAAGTAGCGTCTAGCGCTTAATCTGCCCATGAGATCCTCTGTGCGTGGCAATGGATAAGTATCAATGACAGTTTGTGGGTTGACTGTAGACTTAGTCAACACAGAGGCGAATGTGACCTGAAGATTTGGGGAACAAAACAAGTGGACTTGCACATTGACTAGCTTGTATGGGCGCAATAACTCTGTCATCTTGCAGTTCTTTAAGTTCAGCAGCACCTTTGTCCTGCAATGCGATGGGAACAGTCCTGGCCCGGCAAAATTTTGGCTGAGCATTGTCTTTCAGAGTAATACATGCAACAGAATTGTTAGCGTTGCCTAAACTTTCAAAAGAGTTCCAGGAATTCTGTTAGCAAGCTAGCTACACTGTCTTTTGCATGGAAGGCAGACACTGACAACACATTGTCCTGAATGTTAAAGCCAAAAGAATCAAGACTAAATATGTTTGCACAATCGTGTGATTGTAGCACTATAAAAGTCACTCTTCACGTACATGAGTGATACATGGCAGGCAAAGTACATTTTCTGAGAACGGGAATATCTTTACAATTGTAAGCAGTTAGTTGCATGCTAGTTTTAGACAGGTGTGGGAGCCTAACAGTTCATACGTGTGATGATTTAGCCGTTTGATAGAAGCGTTTGTGTCCAACTGAAATTTGACATGTTTCCCACAAATAAGTAAATGAACAAAATGTTTGATTTACTTGTGTAACACTGAAGAAACTGCACACTTGCTAGGTATGATAATGCCTGTTGCAGACTTGTAATATACAGCATTAATGACATGGGCCTTACGACTAGATTTTTGTGAGTTGGCCAAATTCCTATGTTTGTTCTGTTGGAAACATACAGATTGTACATGTCCTTTCCGACCACAAGGGTAATACTGAGCTTGTCAGGAGAGGCAGTCTTGACGTTTGTGCCATGAATAACACTGAGGGCAAGGCTTACTTCTGTTCGCCGGTGTAGCCACCTGTTTAGTGAACTACTTTCGCGGCTTGTAGTGTTGTTTATTTGGCATGGCTAGCACAAGTTGCCACTGAATGGGCCGATCACAAACCAGGGACTCAACCAGACAAATAGCTGGCTGCTCAAATTTATTGGCTGATAGGGCACCTGAATCATACTGATCTAGTATTTGCACTGCCTGCTGAAATGATGGATTGGACTGTTTCAAAATCTGTTCTCTGAGCTTGACATCTGAATATAAAGCACCACAAGCACATTTGAATTTGCATTTCCTTGTCATACCTTACAAATCTGTTACCCACTCGCGATAAGGTTGTTCTGACCATTTTTTGCAATTATAGAATTGACACTGAGCTGCTACAACATTCACTTGTTGGTCATAATAGTTAGTTAGCGACTGTACCACCCGTTCATAAGTAAGTTCACTTAGAGTGGCATTAGGAAATAAATTGTGAGTTAAACAGAACACTGCACTTTCTACCATTGATAATAGATAGGGAAGTTTCACAATACCTGGTACGTTGTGAGCTAATGTGTTTGCCTCAAACTGGTGCAACCACTCGAGCCATTCCTCTTCTTGTTCACAAAACTGTTGAAAAGGTGGTATAGCAGTAGGTATTGCTGTAGGTGGTGCTTGTTCCATCAGGCACACAGGGTTGGCTAGTAGCTGCTGCACCGTGTTGAGCAGGGTGGAGATTTGCTGCATATGGAACTGGAACATTGCGGCTGTGGCACCTGAGCAGGGGGCGGGATAGTGGAGTGGGCTTGTTGGAAGAGACAAATGCAAGATATGGACAAGGCAAGCAAGCAAAATAATAACAAAAGCAAAGAAAATTTCTGCAACATTGGCCTGAAAACACTGATTAGCAAAAGAAACTGTTAAAGTAAGTAAACACCCCTGCAAAGAAAAGACAAACGGTTATGGCACCAGCAAACACAGAAACAAAATTCCCTGGCCGCCAGGCACTGGGTTCTTGTGATAACTCATTGCCAATGTGTGTCCTGCCCACTCATCTCTTATTGGGTGCCTAAAGGATGCTGCCTTCTTGGATAGCTATAAAACAATCCAAGCAATATTTATTACAATAAAGTAGACTGACAATACTTAACTTTGTGTCACAAGCAAATGGCGACATGCAAGCAATCAATATCCTTCACTATACAGGGTGTTACAAAAAGGTACGGCCAAACTTTCAGGAAACATTCCTCACACACAAAGAAAGAAAATATGTTATGTGGACATTTCGGGAAACGCTTACTTTCCATGTTAGAGCTCATTTTATTACTTCTCTTCAAATCACATTAATCATGGAATGGAAACACACGGCAACAGAACGTACCAGCGTGACTTCAAACACTTTGTTACAGGAAATGTTCAAAATGTCCTCCGTTAGCGAGGATACATGCATCCACCCTCCATCGCATGGAATCCCTGATGCACTGATGCAGCCCTGGAGAATGGCGTATTGTATCACAGCCGTCCACAATACGAGCACAAAGAGTCTCTACATTTGGTACCGGGGTTGCATAGACAAGAGCTTTCAAATGCCCCCATAAATGAAAGTCAAGAGGGTTGAGGTCAGGAGAGGGTGGAGGCCATGGAATTGGTCCGCCTCTACCAATCCATCGGTCACCGAATCTGTTGTTGAGAAGCGTACGAACACTTCGACTGAAATGTGCAGGAGCTCCATCGTGCATGAACCACATGTTGTGACGTACTTGTAAAGGCACATGTTCTAGCAGCACAGGTAGAGTATCCCGTATGAAATCATAACGTGCTCCACTGAGCATAGGTGGAAGAACATGGGGCCCAATCAAGACATCACCAACAATGCCTGCCCAAATGTTCACAGAAAATCTGTGTTGATGACGTGATTGCACAATTGCATGCGGATTCTCGTCAGCCCACACATGTTGATTGTGAAAATTTACAATTTGATCATGTTGGAATGAAGCCTAATCCGTAAAGAGAACATTTGCACTGAAGTGAGGATTGACACATTGTTGGATGAACCATTCGCAGAAGTGTGCCTGTGGAGGCCAATCAGCTGCTGATAGTGCCTGCACACACTGTACATGGTACGGAAACAACTGGTTCTCCCATAGCACTCTCCATACAGTGACATGGTCAACGTTACCTTGTACAGCAGCAACTTCTCTGACGCTGACATTAGGGTTATTGTCAACTGCACGAAGAATTGCCTCGTCCATTGCAGGTGTCCTAGTCGTTCTAGGTCTTCCCCAGTCGCGAGTCATAGGCTGGAATGTTCCGTGCTCCCTAAGACGCCGATCAATTGCTTCGAACATCTTCCTGTCGGGACACCTTCGTTCTGGAAATTCGTCTCGATACAAACGTACCGCGCCACGGCTATTGCCCCGTGCTAATCCATACATCAAATGGGCATCTGCCAACTCTGCATTTGTAAACATTGCACTGACTGCAAAACCACGTTCGTGATGAACACTAACCTGTTGATGCTACGTACTGATGTGCTTGATGCTAGTACTGTAGAGCAATGAGTCGCATGTCAACACAAGCTCCGAAGTCAACATTACCTTCCTTCAATTGGGCCAACTGGTGATGAATGGAGGAAGTACAGTATATACTGACGAAACTAAAATGAGCTTTAACATGGAAATTAAGCGTTTCCAGACACCAAATAACATCTTTTCTTTATTTGTGTGTGAGGAATGTTTCCTGAAAGTTTGGCCGTACCTTTTTGTAACACCCTGTATACAATGTCCATCATATAAGGCTCTCAGTATAGCAGTTAGGATGACAGCTGTAGTGCTGCTCTTCTAGTGCTGGATCTACTAGTTCGCATCTTCTACTGTCTGGCCGAGAGTCCGCTCCTGTTGTGGTGTGCTCCTGATCACCATACTATTGGCTGACGTTATCTCTCAGTCTTGTCTGTGGTTATGTTCTTCATCTTCATGCCGGCCCTTGTCATTATGCCCGAACATATTCTAAACAGTGCATTTTAAAGGTAGGGGGACTATTTGCTATTGGTTGCCTCTTTGAGAAACAGTGACAGCAGCGTGTCTACACTTGTGCATTTTGGTCCAAGTTGCTACATAAATTGCCTGCCATCTCTTGGTGCAGGCACACTGCATTACATCTGGTTATTAAAAACCATTCAATAGCCATGATCTCATAAAATAATTTTTAATTGAGACTATTGGTTTGTCAGGATGATGTGACAGCATCCTGGCTGGGAAAATTGTGGATCCCCATGGTGTGGAGCAGGAAGGACCTCAGTTCATTCCTCTGACCATGTGGCAGAGACAGGGTGTATGGCAGATGGTCTGGTGGAGGTGGCAGAGTGAAGGCGACTAAATGGCTATGCTGCAAACGTAGGTTGCTGGTTCACAGCCCTGCTGTGGTGATGATTAGCTGCATCAGGAGAATGTCTTCATCCCTGTGGTAGAGACACATATGTAGCAGGTGTCATTGTATAGCCTGGCCATGCTGATGTCCTGCTTAACTGGCTCAGTGGTATATTTAGGGCCATAGTCGACCTGTTAAAGGAGAATATAAGTACTGTTGCATACTTCAGTGCTATTGAGACTTCCTGGAGGTTGGTCATTGCCTGGAAAATTGTAACTGTTGGGGACATTGCTGACATGGTGTAATGCTGTGATAGTTGGCTGCGACTTGTTTCTTCGATACGGCACTGGGCTCCCATCTTGGGCCGTGTTATTACAGTTCCTCCATCCTAGAAAAATCTGGTGCACCGGATTTTTACGTGTGAAACCAGTTATAATAGAAGCACTAAAATATTTGCCATTATTTTGCACTTTACATTCTCCTACTCAAGTCTAGAGTAACCGCTCTGTAGTAATCTTCGTCTTTTGGTGTTCTTTCTTCCCCCTCTTGTGTTTACACTATGTTCACTGTTTCACCACTGTGAGAGACAGACCTGGAGTGGCTCTCAAGTTTTCACTAACTTATTTCAGTGCTTTGAGACTGTCACTTTTTCATCAGTAGTGGTACGCTAGTATAGACCTGCAGGTTAAAGGTTGGTAAGGATAGGATCTGGAGAACTGTATGCAGGCAACCATTGGGGTAGTTCTCACTGTGATGTCTCAGTGAAGATGTTTTTGTGGTCCCCTTGAGGTAGCAAGTAATTAGGAGGTGGGTCCTGAAATGTCGCATCATGTGCCATTAACCGACAAGTCTTGTCCCTGCAGTTTGTTACTGTGTGCCACTGAAATGACCTTGTTCATAGCAGGTACAAATGATGACTACAGGATTTTCCATGGAGATTAGCCAATGTGACCTGATGTATTGAAAGAATTGTTCTATTTGTAATTCTTCCCTGGAGTATGTAGTCACAGGATTCTCAGAATGGAATAGAGTGAATTTGCGTTACCCAGGGACTGTCAGTTTTGTGGGTCAGATTGTGACTCACCCATCTCAGCACTGCAGTAATTCTGTAGTGGAAAGTACTGTGTGGGATTTCCTCACAGCCTTCCATCATTTTGAATGACTAAGCAAACACCCATTATAAAACCTCTTTAAACTTAAAT
This sequence comes from Schistocerca nitens, assembly GCF_023898315.1. NCBI lineage: Eukaryota > Metazoa > Arthropoda > Insecta > Orthoptera > Acrididae > Schistocerca > Schistocerca nitens. The sequence goes on from NC_064617.1 coordinate 69,463,474, forward strand.
TCCACAGACTATATAAAAAACACAAAAGCACATGCACACACACCTGCCTCTAATAGCTAATTGAAAACACACACAATTACATTCGTATCATGTCCTCAGTTGACTCACAAGGTCACCTCATGACCTCAAGTGGGTGAGGGGGTCAGAATAACCATGGTTGAATCCTGCTTCACATGCCTGACCTTACTGTTCTCTCTCTTTCCCAGCCATTCCTCTTCCCTCTTCGTAAGGAGCTACCAGCAATTGAGGCAGTGTATCCAGAGTGCCCAGAAATGGACAAGACCTTTGTATAAGTGCAACTGTGGTGCATGTTTGGATGTTGTAGTTTGATGTCGACTGGCGACACCATTTCAACTACCTTACATGATTCCTGGTAATTTGAAATGGACTTCTTTGTTTTCACTTTGGGTGTATTTGGGTTAGTTTAAATTATCCACTGCCTGATGTGGCACTTAGGCTGTTGTGAGTTTCTGTTGTGGGTGCATTCCTTCCTTTCTGGGGCTCTGTATTCATATTTTTCACCTGGTACCAGATACGTCTTACTCTTTCAGAACAATTTGTACAGAAGATTTATCTTCTTCTGGGTGGCACTTAGAATATTTCACAAAGGGAGGGTATCGTTTGGCCAAAAACCACCTCATATGTAGATACACTCATATTTTCAAGTATCTTCAAATTATAATTATCTACTACATATGGTAGCAGATCGTCCTAAACACTATGGTGACTACTTGCATAATAACTTAGCACTTCCTGTGTCATCACATGTACTCTGTCCTCCTGTTTACCTGCTGGTGTAGTGCATTAGTCCACGGTTTCTTAATTTCTTCAATAACTCAGGCATCAAGTTATTGCCCTGGTCAGTTATTAAGGTCTCTGGCATTCCAGACAACAGTATCCACTGACTTAAACACTGCATGGACCATTGTTTCCTGTTGATTCTTTACAACAACCATAGCCATAAAAGACAAGAAATGATCAATTATAGTTAAAATCAGTGATTCCCTACTGTAAGTAAGCTTTCATTTCAGTCAGATGCTTTATGTGGAATTGCTTGCTATCCCTGTAATTTTGAAGTTCTCACTGGCTGCAAAAACATCCTTTTCTGTTTTCCTCTCATTTTGGTATGTTATTAAGTTTGTGCTACAAAATTTAGCACTATTGGTTTAGCATTTTAGCCAAACTTTTGACATTAAGTATTTTGAGAACGTACTTGGCATTATTTTGGACATGGTTCTAAAATGACCACTCATACCCACGAAGATAGTGTTTGCGGGATACACTGAGAGCATTCTGTGATAGTGCTCTGAATATACCAAAGTTGGCCTTGGCCTTGAAGTTTCCCTGCAGTGCTGTATGCTAGCTGCAGGACTGACCAACAGTCACTCTCATGGATCTATGTCATTACCTGACAAAACGACTTGCCTACCAGGTGATTGCCCATGCATGTGCTTATCCTTTGGCAGGAAATAGTCAAGTGTGTGATGTGATGTGTCTGATCTGATTTAATAATTGTGGTAGGTGCCATGTGTAATTTTGGTACATGAATTTTTGCTATCTGAATTGACTGTTAGCGAGCAGTGATATTATAAGGTGTATCACAGAAGTTAAGCTAACATCTTTGAGCTGCACGAGGGCGCAGGGGAGCAGACTCTGTTTAGCTTTGGTGGAGACAGGGAGCGTCAGTCGAGACAAGCTGCATAAGAGGAGCAACTAAATTGTCCTCGCGCAGCTCAAAGATGTTAGCTTAACTTCTGTGATACAGCTTATAACATCACTGCTCACTTACAATCGATTCAGATACCAAAAATTCATATACCAGAATTATACATGACACCTATCAATTGAACACAGTCAGATAGATACATGGGTTGCTGCAACTGGTATATAAGGTACCTCTTAACCACTGAGATGAGATGAACTCTGCAGCCATCAATCTAATAACGAAATTATAAGAAATGACAACCTGTGGAATCATTGGAGGGTGTGTGCTGAATGTGTCTTTATCATTCAATAAGTTGCTTGTGACCCTTGTGTTGTGCCAAATGGTGATCTCCTCAGAGTACTTGGACAATATGGACTTGGTATGGGTTTGGCAAATACAGTGTCCTCAATATGAGACTGATGAGTGCCATTGGTCTTCAGTAGCTTTAATCTCTAGGCAAGTTTCAACAATGAATGAATGATTTGTGATTGTGAAACATTAGTTGCAGAGACTGATGATCAACATATAATTGTTCAGATCTGCAACGGTAATATAAACTCCTGCAGAAAAATCAAATTCATGTCTGTTAACAAATGGGGTGGTTGACTATTGAGATTACACATTTGGAGTAAGCAACCTCTCTGGCTCCTGCTTTTTCTCAGTTGTATTAGATCCATCTACATAATACAAAGTTCTTAATAGATTGATCTTTACTCCCCTCATTGCTCGTGTAGGTACCACAATGTATAGTTCTTCAAATAGAAAACTTCTTAACAGCATGGGTGAACCATCAAGGACCAACAGTACGTGCTCAGAGAAGACTGTAGACATCCCACTAGAGATTAAGCTCAAAAATGTTTTCTTAGCCATAACAGAATGCAAAGCAGTTCTGAAACTGCTTTTTTATTGCTTAAAGAGACTGTTCATTTGATAAGTTGTCTCCTTGCCACCCTCTTGAGGAGTTCAATTAGAGATAGCTAGTGAGTTTGAGAGAGTGCCTCTGTAGCTATAGTGTATTGGTTACTTTGGCGTGTCAAGTAATCAGGATATTGTCAGACTTTGTAGTTGCCAGTGGTGTTAATAAAGCGCAGGATGGGCAAGGCATATGATATTTAAGTGCATCTGATTCCAGCTTGATTATGGGTGTTAGTAGATACATGCAATACTATGCTTCTGAGGTTGAGTAGACACTGGACTTTGTATGTAAAATTGCCTGTCTCCTGTTACAGTCTACCACAGTTGTTGGTAAACCCTTGTAACGTGTTATTGCCCATGACAGTTATATCTGGCAATGACAGTTGTACCCCAAATTGAGGTACATCTATGTAAATACTCCACAAGACATTATACGGTGTATGGTGGAGCTTACCACATACCATTACTAGCCATTTCCTTCAGTGTTCCACTCCCAAATAGAGTGAGGGAACAATGACTGTCTTAAGCCTCCATAAGACCCATAATTTCTCTCATCTCACCTTTATGGTCCTTACACAAAATTTACAGTGGCAGCAGCAGAATTAATCTGCAGTCAGCCTCAAATGCCTGTTCTCTAAATTTCCACAATGGTGCCTTGCGAAATGTGTGTCTTCTTCCTTCCAGGGATTCCCATCATCAGTCACAAAGCACCTGCTTGACACGGCCACAGGTAAAAAGCCCAGTGCCTACCTGATGGAAGATATGATCAGAGTGAGATGTTGCAGTGGTAACACATTGTACTAATATTTAGGTAGCCGGCCGAAGTGGCCGTGCGGTTAAAGGCGCTGCAGTCTGGAACCGCGAGACCGCTACGGTCGCAGGTTCGAATCCTGCCTCGGGCATGGATGTTTGTGATGTCCTTAGGTTAGTTAGGTTTAACTAGTTCTAAGTTCTAGGGGACTAATGACCTCAGCAGTTGAGTCCCATAGTGCTCAGAGCCATTTGAACCATTTAGTATTTAGGTCTACAGATTTAACGTTTCTGTAATTTTCTTAAATCATTTACAAAAATTACAAGAATAGTTCTTTCGAAAGTGCACAGCAGATTTCCTTTACCAATTTTAGCTTGTGCTTAGTCTGTTTTGACCTCATTGTGAGTTTGGCTTGCCCTCCGTTTGTAGGTACTGTATGAATTCATCATCTGGCTCTGATCAAATTTGTTGCGTCTTTCCCATTCCTCACTCAACTGTCATGCTAATGGACAGTACAGCGTATGCTAATGGCTCAGTTACATTAAAAGCTGAACTATTCCATTCACTGTTGCTGTTGTACCATTCCGTCCCCAGCATACCACTTGTTGTTGTTGTTGTTGTTGTTGTTGTGGTCTTCAGTCCTGAGACAGGTTTGATGCAGCTCTCCATGCTACTCTATCCTGTGCAAGCTTCTTCATCTCCCAGTACCTACTGCAACCTACATCCTTCTGAATCTGCTTAGTGTATTCATCTCTTGGTCTCCCTCTACGATTTTTACCCTCCACGCTGCCCTCCAATGCTAAATTTGTGATCCCTTGATGCCTCAAAACATGTCCTACCAACCGATCCCTTCTTCTAGTCAAGTTGTGCCACAAACTTCTCTTCTCCCCAATCCTATTCAATACCTCCTCATTAGTTACGTGATCTACCCACCTTATCTTCAGCATTCTTCTGTAGCACCACATTTCAAAAGCTTCTATTCTCTTCTTGTCCAAACTGGTTATCGTCCATGTTTCACTTCCATACATGGCTACACTCCATACAAATACTTTCAGAAACGACTTCCTGACACTTAAATCTATACTCGATGTTAACAAATTTCTCTTCTTCAGAAACGCTTTCTTTGCCATTGCCAGTCTACATTTTATATCCTCTCTACTTCGACCATCATCAGTTATTTTACTCCCTAAATAGCAAAACTCCTTTAGTACTTTAAGTGTCTCATTTCCTAATCTAATCCCCTCAGCATCACCCGATTTAATTTGACTACATTCCATTATCCTCGTTTTGCTTTTGTTGATGTTCATCTTATATCCTCCTTTCAAGACACTGTCCATTCCGTTCAACTGCTCTTCCAAGTCCTTTGCTGTCTCTGACAGAATTACAATGTCATCAGCGAACCTCAAAGTTTTTACTTCTTCTCCATGAATTTTAATACCTACTACAAATTTTTCTTTTGTTTCCTTTACTGCTTGCTCAATATACAAATTGAATAATATCGGGGAGAGGCTACAACCCTGTCTCACTCCTTTCCCAACCACTGCTTCCCTTTCATGCCCCTCGACTCTTATAACTGCCATCCGGTTTCTGTACAAATTGTAAATAGCCTTTCGCTCCCTGTATTTTACCCCTGCCACCTTCAGAATTTGAAAGAGAGTATTCCAGTTAACGTTGTCTTTCTCTAAGTCTACAAATGCTAGAAACGTAGGTTTGCCTTTTCTTAATCTTTCTTCTAAGATAAGTCATAAGGTTAGTATTGCCTCACGTGTTCCAACATTTCTATGGAATCCAAACTGATCTTCCCTGAGGTCGGCTTCTACCAGTTTTTCCATTCGTCTGTAAAGAATTCGTGTTAGTATTTTGGAGCTGTGACTTATTAAACTGATAGTTCGGTAATTTTCACATCTGTCAACACCTGCTTTCTTTGGGATTGGAATTATTATATTCTTCTTGAAGTCTGTGGGTATTTCGCCTGTCTCATACATCTTGCTCACCAGATGGTAGAGTTTTGTCATGACTGGTTCTCCCAAGGCCATCAGTAGTTCTAATGGAATGTTGTCTAATCCTGGGGCCTTGTTTCGACTCAGGTCTTTCAGTGCTCTGTCAGACTCTTCACGCAGTATCTTATCTCCCATTTCATCTTCATCTACATCCTCTTCCATTTCCATAATATTGTCCTCAAGTACATCGCCCTTGTATAAACCCTCTATATACTCCTTCCACTTTTCTGCCTTCCCTTCTTTGCTTAGAACTGGGTTGCCATCTGAGCTCTTGATATTCATACAAGTGGTTCTCTTCTCTCCAAAGGTCTCTTTAATTTTCCTGTAGGCAGTATCTACCTTACCCCTAGTGAGACAAGCCTCGACATCCTTACATTTGTCCTCTAGCCATCCCTGCTTAGCTCTTTTGCACTTCCTGTCGATCTCATTTTTGAGACGTTTGTACTCCTTTTTGCCTGCTTCATTTACTGCATTTTTATATTTTCTCCTTTCATCAATTAAATTCAATATTTCTTCTGTTACCCAAGGATTTCTATTAGCCCTCGTCTTTTTACCTAGTTGATCGTCTGCTGCCTTCACTATTTCATCCCTCAGAGCTACCCATTCTTCTTCTACTGTATTTCTTTCACCCATTCCTGTCAATTGTTCCCTTATGCTCTCCCTGAAACTCTCTACAACCTCTGGTTCTTTCAGTTTATCCAGGTCCCATCTCCTTAAATTCCCCCCTTTTTGCAGTTTCTTCAGTTTCAATCTGCAGTTCATAACCAATAGATTGTGGTCAGAATCCACATCTGCCCCTGGAAATGTCTTACAATTTAAAACCTGGTTCCTAAATCTCTGTCTTACCATTATATAATCTATCTGATACCTATTAGTATCTCCAGGATTCTTCCAGGTATACAACCTTCTTTTATGATTCTTGAACCAAGTGTTAGCTATGATTAAGTTATGCTCTGTGCAAAATTCTACCAGACGGCTTCCTCTTTCATTTCTTAGCCCCAATCCATATTCACCTACTATGTTTCCTTCTCTCCCTTTCCCTACTGTCGAATTCCAGTCACCCATGACTATTAAATTTTCGTCTCCCTTCACTACCTGAATAATTTCTTTTATCTCGTCATACATTTCATCAATTTCTTCATCATCTGCAGAGCTAGTTGGCATATAAACTTGTACTACTGCAGTAGGCATGGGCTTTGTGTCTATCTTGGCCACAATAATGCATTCAGTATGCTGTTTGTAGTAGCTAACCCGCACTCCTATTTTTTTATTCATTATTAAACCTACTCCTGCATTACCCCTATTTGATTTTGTATTTATAACCCTGTAATCACCTGACCAAAAGTCTTGTTCCTCCTGCCACCGAACTTCACTAATTCCCACTATATCTAACTTTAACCTATCCATTTCCCTTTTAGAATTTTCTAACCTACCTGCCCGATTAATGGATCTGACATTACACGCTCCGATCCGTAGAACGCCAGTTTTGTCTCTCCTGATAACAACGTCCTCTTGAGTAGTCCCCGCCCGGAGATCCGAATGGGGGACTATTTTTACCTCCGGAATATTTCACCCAAGAGGACGCCATCATCATTTTAATCATACAGTAAAGCTGCATGTCCTCGGGGAAAATTTACGGCTGTAGTTTCCCCTTGCTTTCAGCCGTTCGCAGTACCAGCACAGCAAGGCCGTTTTGGTTAATGTTCCAAGGCCCGATCAGTCAATCACTCCAGACTGTTGCCCCTGCAACTACTGAAAAGGCTGCTGCCCCTCTTCAGGAACCACATGTTTGTCTGGCCTCTCAACAGATACCCCTCCGTTGTGGTTGCACCTACGGTACGGCCATCTGTATCGCTGAGGCACGCAAGCCTCCCCACCAACGGCAAGGTCCATGGTTCATGGGGGGGGGGGGGGGGGCATACCACTTAAGAATAGAATAATATTACACACGTCAAATCGTGAGGGTATCAGGCTGTCAACTGGAGCATTTAGGACAAGAACCAATTCAGTCGTGAGACTGATGTGTCTGGTGCCCAGTAGGTGGTAGTTCATCATAGTTAAACAAGCATATAAATTGTGCTTCTGCTCACATGAATATCGCATCATATCTTGGCCTGTCTCATAAACACCCATGGATGAAAAACATTGTTTGTGATTTTTGCAAAGGCCTTTTATTTATAAATGAGTGCAGGCAGTATTGATACGTGACAGAACAATGGGTGTAAATACTTAAAAAAAAAAAAAAAAAAAAAAAAAAAAAAAAAAAAAAAGTAAAAAAAATGCATTTACATCTACATCTATGCTCCACAATCTCACTGCAGTGTGTGGCAGAGAATATTTTGTGCAACACTGTCACTTTCCCCTTTCCTGTTCATCACTTGCAAATAGTTTTCTGAAAAAAAGATTGCTGATAAGGCTCCATGTGGGCTCAAATCTCTCTAATTTTAGCTAAATTATCTTTTCACGAGATATAGGTAGGAGGCAGCAATATATTTATTGACTTTTCTAGGAACATATGCTGTCAGAACTTTAACAGTAAACCACAACATGATGCACAATGCCTTACTTGCAGCATCTGCCACTAGAGATGGTTGATCATTTTTATGATGCTTTCATGCTTACTAAGTGACCATGTAACAAAATGCACTACTCTCCTTTGGATCTTCTCTGTTTCTTCTATGGGTCCTATCTGATACAGATTCCATACTGAGGAGCAGTATTCAAGTATTCGTCAAACAAGCGTTTTGTAAGCTGCTTCCTCTGCTGATGGACTAAATTTCCTGAGGATTTTTCCAGTGAATCTGTCGGACATCTGACTTATTCACAATTAATCTTATGTGGTCATTCCACTGCAAATTGCTCCATAAGCATACTCCTAGATGTTTTATGGAAGTAGCTGCTTCCAGTGATAGTTCTGCAGTTGCGTAATCATACAATAAATGCCTAATTATACACAATATATGACACTTGTTTATACTGAAGATCAATTGTCACTCCCTGCACAGTCTTGATCCTCTGCAGATCTTGGCATTGCGATTGCTCTGTATAATATGGCATAATCTGTGAAAAGCCTCATTGAATTCCTAATGTTGTCTAAAATGTCATATATACACATTATGAAAAGTAATGGAGCTATAACACACCCGTAGTCTCTTTTGTGTCTGGAGACGTATCTTGGTGGGTTCTTGATGAGTTATGAATTAAAGAAAGAATGCACTCCTTATCAGGTTTTTAATTTATTTTTTATAATATAGACTGAAACGCCCACAGTTCTGCAGCAGACTTCCCTTACTGACTCAAGTTTTTGTTGCCTAAAAAATTTGTTGTATTTATTTTTGATGTGTGTGATCCTGAAGGCATTGGACATTATGGAGTACCACAGACAGAAGAAATTTCATCCAGTCAGATTCCTTGACTGCTCTAAAACTTTAAGAACTAATGAACTGAGTGGAAAAGTGGTCCTGTATATTCAAAACTTCTTCCTTTGTGTGAAACAGCAGCATGAGGAGGAGGAAAGGACCTGTCTACTACATAAAAATTGAATAAGTGTGGCTACTCACTTTATTGACAAACTACCAGTTATGGTGTATTAATTTATGAATGTTCCCAGTTTTTGAATTATGTCCTTGTGGCATGAAGAGCTTCATGAGGAGGTACTTCGTAGAATCAAAAAGGAAAGAAATATGTGGAAAATGCTGACAAGGATGGGGGGGGGGGGGGGGGCAGGATGATAGGACAAGTGTCAAGGTGTCAGGGAATAATTTCCATGTGCCATGTACTAGAGGGAACTGTAGAAGGTAAAACCTGTAGGGGAGGACATAGTGTGACTATATCGAACAAATAACTGAGGACATTAGGTGCAAGTACTACTGTGAGGTGAAGAGATTGGCACAGGAGTAGTCATGGTGGTCTGCATCAGACCATTCACAGGATTGATGATCTCCTCAACACAGACATAAAAAGAGGAAAGTCAAATTAAGGAGACCTCCAAGGAACACAATGGGAGACAGTGTGCCATTCCCTTGTGAGCTGTACACATGGCTAATGCACCAGGTCCGTGCAACTGTATGCTGAAGAGTGATTGTTGATGATTGACAGTTTGTCATGACCAGTGAAATCAATTATCTGGCTGCTGTGTACCTGGTGGTCAATTCATTGGTATGAAGTCATCCTGATCCATCGTTGAACAGGACACTATTAACATGGGTTGCATACTGTGGCAAGAAGAGTTCTCTGTAAGTGGTGCTTGTGGGTACATATTACTGAATGCCACGTTTTATTATTCATATTTTGTTACATTAGGCCATTTTTGTGCCACTTTAGTCAGTTTTATACAAAAAGAGTTTTGTCATACAATGCTGGGTTTCACGGTTAATACTTGTGTCATTATTGTTTTGTGGACTTAGGCTGTGATTCAAAGCATTTTTCTCTGCCTAACATGTCATCTCCCAATGATGGAGCCATCAGGAGCCATGTTGTTATTGTTGTTGATGTTGTTTTGGTCTTCAGTCCTGAGATTGGTTTGATGCAGCTCTCCATGCTACTCTATCCTGTGCAAGCTTCATCTCCCAGTACTTACTGCAACCTACATCCTTCTGAATCTGCTTAGTGTATTCATCTCTTGGTCTCCCTCTACAATTTTTACCCACCACGCTGCCCTCCAATGCTAAATTTGTGATACCTTGATGCCTCAAAACATGTCCTACCAACCGATCCCTTCTTCTAGTCAAGTTGTGCCACAAGCTCCTCTTCTCCCCAATTCTATTCAATACCTCCTCATTAGTTATGTGATCAACCCATATAATCTTCAGCATTCTTCTGTAGCACCACATTTCAAAAGCTTCTATTCTCTTCTTGTCCAAACTATTTATCGTCCATGTTTCACTTCCATACGTGGCTACACTCCATACAAATACTTTCAGAAATGACTTCCTGACACTTAAATCTATACTCGATGTTAACAAATTTCTCTTCTTCAGAAACGCTTTCCTTGCCATTGCCAGTCTACATTTTATATCCTCTCTACTTCAACCATCATAAGTTATTTTGCTCCCCAAATAGCAAAACTCCTTTATTACTTTAAGTGTCTCATTTCCTAATCTAATTCCATCAGTATCACCCGACTTAATTTGACTATATCCCATTATCCTCATTTTACTTTTGTTGTTGTTCATCTTATATCCTCCTTTCAAGACACTGTCCATTCCATTCAACTGCTCTTCCAAGTCCTTTGCTGTCTCTGACAGAATTAAAATGTCATCAGCAAACCTCAAAGTTTTTTCTTCTCCATTGATTTTAATACCACTCTGAATTTTTCTTTTGTTTCCTTTACTGCTTGCACAATATACAGATTGAATAACAACCCTGTCTCACTCCCTTCCCAACCAATGCTTCCCTTTCATGTCCCTTGACTCTTATAACTGCAATCTGGTTTCTGTACAAATTGTAAATAGCCATTTGTTCCCCGTATTTTACCCCTGCCACCTTTAGAATTTGAGAAAGACTGTCCCAGTTGACATTGTCAAAAGCTTTCTCTGTCTACAAATGCTAGAAACGTAGGTTTGCCTTTCCTTAATCTTTCTTCTAAGATAAGTCGTAAGGTCAGTATTGGCTCACGTGTTCCAACATTTCTACAGAATCCAAACTGATCTTCCCCGAGGTCGGCTTCTACCAGTTTTTCCATTTGTCTGTTAGGAACTCGTGTTAGTATTTTGCAGCTGTGACTTATTAAACTGATAGTTCAGTAATTTTCACATCTGTCAACACCTGCTTTCTTTGGGATTGGAATTATTATATTCTTCTTGAAGTCTGAGGGTATTTCGCCTATCTCATACATCTTGCTCACCAGATGGTTGAGTTTTGTCAGGACTGGCTCTCCCAAGGCCTTCAGTAGTTCTAATGGAATGTTGTCTACTCCTGGAGGGGGGGGGGGGATCAGGAGCCATAGCAGTTTAAAATTTAAACAAGCTCATCTGGCTGCACAATTGACACATATCCACATCACGATTGGTTTGTGATGTCATCAGACTGCTGCTAATATCATGGAGCTTGTAGAGGAGAAGACTTGGCACTGCTGTTTGCTTTATTTGTGGCACCAATGCTCAAAACTTATGTAATTTCAGTCTTTCTTTTTTGCTGTTAAGTTGTTTCTGTGCTTTTGAAATTCTCAGTATATCATAGCATAGTAGTGACTGTATCTTAATAAAACTATAATATCTATGGAATGAAATCAGTAGTTCCCTGGTCCCAATGCATGATTTGCTACTGCCAGTTTATCTGTTTTTTCACACACAACAATTGCTCTTGTATTGCTTAAGTTGCCCACATGTGCAATGGATTTTATGGACACCTGGTGTGGCAAGCAGAAGGCGTAGGTCCTCCATAGTGTTTACATATTTAAACACCTGTCTTGTTGGTTTAAACACTGTATCAATATTGTCAACTTAGTACTCTGCTGATGAATTCTGTGACTGTTTTTTGTAAGTGGGAGGCAAACTTTCTCTTCAGTTGCTTCTTTTTCATCAGAAGCTCTAGATCTTCTTAGGGGATAGTGCACAGTTTCTCTCTTTGTCATAGTAACTGTTTCTTCTGACCCAGTAATTCTTCAATCTTATCGACCTTATATTTTTGTCTTAATCTGAAATCACCCTTCCCATTGTCTGACTCTTGATCTTAGTTAGTAATCTGTTTTATTTGTTATTAATATTCTTAATTTTTAAGGATTTTAAATGTTACGGTCTCGTTCGTGGGTTTTATGCATGTCTTCCTTGATTTCTGTAATCCATCTAATGTTGCCCTTTTTGTTCCACAATTTCTCTATTAGTCTTCTGGTACTGCTTTTATTATTATTATTATTATTATTATTATTATTGCTGTCATTGTGTCATGACTAATGTCCAAAGAGTGAAATGATCATGCTAAAAATTGGTCCCATTTCCTTGTACACTTATGTTAGAAGCTTGTCTCCAGTGTTCATTTTCTTGATAGTTTTTGTTTATGCGCACTGTAATTATTCTACTTTCTACCATCAGTATTGTTTATTTCTGTGCTGCCACTTGTTTAGAAAATAATTTAACTTGCATGTGCCAATTTTTGGCTTTGAAACTGTTTTGTTGTGTTTTAATTCTGTGGTTACTGAGAAATCATTTTGTTGTGTTTATTCTTGGTGATGTATAGCACTTTAATCAGTTTTTCTGTTGAAGTTGTGTGTTACTTCTGCTAAATATTTAAATTCGTTTAGAATTTTTACTTGTTGTTTTCCTTTTGTGATTTTGTTTACATTTTAATGGAGTGAAAGTTATATTTTGATAAGAGAGTGAAACAAAATTTACTGGAAGTCCTTCTGTTTTATTTGTTGATAAATGAGGTGGAAGTTTAAAAGCTTGAAAAGAGGGAGGGGGGGGGGGCGTCAGGGGAACCTAAAAATTTTTCAGATGAGAGATTTTAGTGTGTTGAAAACTGGCTGGCACCCTTTTTAAGCCAGTGATCAGTTTTTTTGCTTTAGACATTATATAATTTTCTGATCATTTCATAAACTTGCTTGCATTACCCTGTTGATCCCTACCAGAGGAATTACATTTTTGAAGGGGTTTTATTATCTGAAAAGGTGTGTTTGGAAACCAAGATGAAGGGTGATTTCAGCATTGTAGCAGAATTGTTCATCAGTGGTGTGTCACTTTGCTTTGCAGTATTGTGATTAGCATAGTGAGAAGCCTGATAAAATGACAAGTTTTCATTTTGTATGCTGTTTTCTTCACAGCACAGATGATTAAAAACACCCCTAAGGTGCATGGTGATGGTGAACTGGTTTGGAGACTCAAAAACAATAATCTACACTAACACAGATATCATTTGTCTACCACACTTTACAATATTTTCCCAAGCCCATCCTTTTCAGTTGATTGCAGCATTTGGAACAGCCAACTGGTTTAGATCATTTGCACAGAGCAGTGTAGGTATCAGCGAAAGTGGGGAAAATGGAGGGGTGGGGATAAAAAGTATCAAATTTTAAAATGGTAACAACCCATGTGCTATGGAGACTCTAATATGAGTACTTAATGAAAGAACTTTCAAAGCTCCCCCCATTATTCATGATTCACTACTGCAAAAGTAGTACGGTTAAATAAATAAACATTCTGACAGATAATTCCAGTTCTACAGTGGAAAGCTGTCAGATTTAGAGTCTATGCAGTGAGAAAAACATTTTGATGCTGTTGGGGTTTTTTATATTTCTGCTTATAAGAAAACAGTCTGGAACCATTCTGATAGTTTTGCAGAAAGTATATATATTCTCATAAAAAGAAGAGTGTTGACAGTGTCTCCATGAGTATTAAGTACTTTATTACTAGAACAAAATTTCATTCAGCACTGGTATTACTGATTTGCAGGTGTATCAGGTAACAACACAGCGCTTCGTGTGCCGTAATAAGTTTTTTGGTCGCAGTCTGTCTGTCGGAGGTTTCCAGCAGGCAGTGAGGCAGTTTCTGCACAATGGATCACATTTGCGATCGGATGTTCTCGGCCCCCTAATAAGGCAGCTTGAGGAACTTGCTGCAGTGGTGACTCAGCAGGAAGCAACCCGTTTCTATACAACATCCTTACTGCTGATATATGATGGTCTTGAGCACTCCTGTACAGAGGTGGGTACTGCTACAGAAGTGCTTCTGTTTGTGATAAAGAAATCTTTATGTATGAAAATTCAATAGAAAAGTAGGGAGGGGTGATAGGGATTAACTAGTAAACCCCTGATTCTCTAAAGAATCATATTCCCATGTATAAAACAGCCTGAGTTCTCATTACATCGCAGATGAGTCAATGTGTCAAATATTTGACAGTAAGTGTGTAAGTGAGAAAAATGTAGAAAACGTTTTAATTATGTTTAAAGTTTGTTGGAAGTTGCTAAGTGTTCTCAGTATAAAGTACTTGGATGAGTATATTCTGGGTAACTTGCACTCCATTTTAAGCAGAAGCTAGTTTTTTATGCATCTCAATATTTGTGGCATCATATCTCCTGAACTAATGTGTCCTACAGTGATGTAATTTTGCAGGTGTATTCAGTGATACACATGCAAGCTGTCTGCAAAATGTGTCATAAATATAGCTAGTAGTAAAGAAGTCATTAATAAAAGTGTCATGCCTTAATTTTTAAATTTCACTGCACAAACAGCAAAAGATAGTCAGTGATAATTTTTTTTTCCTTTATTATTTTTTGGGGATTGTTGGTGAGGTAAAGGTTTGAAATAATTTGTAAAGTTCTTTGGATGTTGCTAAGTGCTCTCATTCTCAAATACTGGACGAACATCGTTTGCGTAATTTGTGTGCTGAGTGTTACACTGCCTTAAAACATGTACACTGTTTCTAACTGTAATACTTGTATTATTGTGTTAAACCTTTCACATGAGATTTACCTCTTAATGAGTAGCTTATCATGGTGTTTCAAATTCAGTAAGTAATTATATGAAATACTGAAAATAATGTTTTTGTTGCCCTGGAAGCCGTAAGATACGCAACCTGCAACTGGGACAGGGTGCCATGAACTAGCTTGGCTGTTTAGTAATATTGATGTTCTATCATCACTGGTATCATGAGAGAGAGAGATGAAACAAATTATCTTGTACTAATAGGCAATATGTTATTAATACTAATTGTATATCACACACTGTCTGTATACTGAATGGAATACCAGTGTAGAATCTCAGTAATTTACTTTCCAAAATGAGTGGATAAAGACAGTGGGACCCCAACTGATAATGTTTTCTTTGGTGAAACTCGAAGCAAGAAAATAACTGTTTATTCAGTAACTAATGCTCTCTTTGGCTGTGATGGACAGTTGGATAGGATAAATAATATATTGCCTTACAGAACTGATATGCCTTAGTGGAAATCAGTTAGAATAATTAATGACTCCAGATGTTTACAAGAGATGACCTGACCTTTAGCTGTCTGTGCAAGTTTATCAGGAAGGACATTAAACAACCATCTTAAAAACTGTGGATCACTGGAGGGATTAAAGTATCTTCTGAAAAGAAAAGGGATATTTATCTCCCGGCAGAAACAAGTAGGGATCTTGAAGTTGTTGCATACTATAGAAACTAGTCAAAATTACTGAGAAAGGTTATTAAAAAATCCAAGAACATGCACATAATGTCAAAAGTCAGTAATTCCGGCCACAGACTTAAGGCTGTATGAAATGTAGTGACAAGAGTGAGGACAACCAGCCACAGAACAGGATAACATAATTATTGAATTAAATGGAAGAGCTATAAATGATGAGTGACAGGTTGCAAATATATTTAATAATCACTTCTTAAATATAGTAGAAAGCAGGACAAACAGCTCAAGAGAAAAATCATGGCAGTAAGTTGAAAAAATAACTCTCATAAAATTCACCCATATGAATATATCACCAACTTCTGTGTCTGAAATTAAGAAAATTCTAGTTTCTCTCAAAAATAAAAGTTCATCAGGTTTTGATGGTGTTTCCAATAGAATACTAAAGATTTGTTCCCATATAATAAGCCCATTGTTATCTGAAATATGTGATGCATCACAAACTCAAAAAGTTTTTCCAGAGAGACTGAAATATATGAGTGTTAAACCCCACTTTAAGAAAGGTGATAAGACAGAAGTCAATAGGTACTCACCTATTTCCTGCTGACATCACTTTCCAAGATTTTTGGGAAGATGATATATTCTAGAATACTATCTCACATTAGGAACAATAGTATCCTCAGTAAATCACAGTTTGGGTTTCTCAAGAGTTACTCTACCGAGAACGCTATTTACACATTCACTCACCAAATTTACAAGCATTAAATAATGAAATAGCACCAGAAATATCCAAGATATTTGACTGCGTGAATTACAGTATTCTGCTAGTTTAATTGAAGCTTTATGGATGTGATGGTGTAGCAAACCAGTCGATAATGTCATATCTAACAAAAAGAATGCAGAAAGTTTGGATTCCACCCAGAATTAATAGTGATTCAGCCTGCCGATTAAACAATTTTGACAGTGTAAAGCATTTTTCAGAAAATTCTTGGGCAATATAATTTCTAATAGCTCCTTGTCATTCCAGGTTTATCAGCAGAACAGTATTGTTTAACTTCAGTCATCTCTGCATTGTCAGTTTGCATCACCACATTATGAAAATTCAAGCAATATAGTCCACGCACATAATTTTGTCCGGGGGGGGGGGGGGGGGGGGGGGGAGAAAATCGCATGCCAGGTTCCCCAAGGCACAATCTTAGGTCCATCATTGTTCCTCATGTATGTAAACGATCTTCCGTATAATGTACAACAAGCCGAATTAGTTCTTTTTGTAGATGACACTAGTACTGGAATGACTGGTAGACATTGTTGTTAAGAATATCATTGACTGGTGTCCTGTGAATGATTTTGCCCTCAGTTTTAAGAAGAGACAACACATTCAGTTCTGCACATTTAAGGGTACTACACCAGTGATAAGTGTTAACATATGGCGAGGAAATAATAGGGTGGAAACTTCAAAATTCTTACAAGGGTATGGTCCAACCTGACATATCAAAAACTAACCTGAAAAGGAAGAGTAGACTAAAGTAATGCACTGTCAAAATTTTAGCTACTAAGATGCTTTGCAAGTATTTTTTAAATGTTAAAGTTACTCATTTTTGCCACACAAAGACCCACTTAGAACAGCAGTTTATACAGCCCTAGCATGCGAATCAGCGAATAGACAGAAGCAGCCATGATGAGGATGTGGCACTATGTAGCATGAAGTTCAAAGTGCACACGCATTAATTTTAAGCATTTAAACCATCCCAAAAAGGTCTCGTAGCATTAATTCTTCAAATAACTTGCAGTTCATGTAGACAGCTATAGTGTTGTGGATGGAATTGTTACCCAAAAGAGTAGTAGAGGAAAGAAAGTCAAGACAGCGTATGATGTTACATTAAGATGACTTCCATCAATCAGGACTTCAATTTGTTGACATTAAATATTTTATGACAGTTCATATAGCACAGTTATTATGAGTAAGAAGTGATTGTGGCTATTGTTCTGCATACTGTGCTGCATACAAGGCATACTTCATCAAATTGGTAAAATGTGATGATGCAAACGGACAATGCAGAGATGACTGAAGTTCAACAATACTGTTCTGATGATAAACCTGAAATGACAAAGAGATATTGAAAGTTATATTGCCCGAGAATTTTCTGAAAAATACTTTACACTGTTGAAATTGTTTTATCAGCAGGCTGAATCACACTATTAATTCTGGGTGGAATCCAAATTATATTAACAATATTTTCCCGTTGTCCTTCTAAAGGGGATTAGTTATCTCCAGGCCAAGAGTCCAACAAAAGAAATGAATTATTCTGCAAATGATAAGGAGACATTTCAGATGTAATATAGAAAATAATTCTTCCAATTTTTGCAGATTTTGCTGCATCAATTACATGACTTTTGCAAGTGAACAATGCTTTTTTAAAATTTCGGTCCTAATTTGTACTGATGTTCCTGAAGGTAGGTACAAAGCTGCAGAAATGGTAGTCCACTGATACTTATCACTAGCTTTGTTGTAAACTAATGTCATAGCATTGATTGACTGTACAAATCTTTTTTATTTTATTTATTTATTTTTTTTTTTTGATTAAATTATAAAGCGTGGTTTGCACAAATCCTGACTGACTGGCCTTATATGCAGTTTATATGAGATAATTAGAAGCTTTGTCTTTACATCAGCTACAAATTTCTGAGTACTACTACCTATTAATGACATCTCCTTTATATGTTCACTTGAAGTAAACTTCACAAATTTGCACGTTCCTTTTCCGTATAATTTCCTAAATCTAATGAGGTTGAAGATGGCTGGAAATATGTGATGTTCATCTCCTTCTCAATTCAGAGGCCCAGTCTCGAAGATCTCCCTTGGTAACAGTGCACTGACTCTAACGATCAGTTCTATACCTTGCAAATAGTTTTCTTTAACGCCTCGTGAGTATCATTTTTGCCACATATTTTGTACTTCGTGTAAAGCTTTCTTCCAGTATACAATTTTTATTCAGATTTTATGAAATGAAACCAGCTTTGCAACTGCTTAAGTTTAAGCATTTTGTCCCTCCTTTGTTTATCAAAAAATGTACAGCCTTTTCTTTGTCACTAAAAGCTATCACTGTACATGTTTCCTTTGTGGTAGGAAAGTACTGATTTTTGTTGTGGATGTTAATTAACACAACATTCATTGTTTGAAGCAAAATTCCTGGAATCATTGTAATTATTTCATACTACTTCTAATGTTTACACAATTTCTAAAGAAATGTTGACGTCATTGAAACGAGTGAGTGAGTGAGTGAGTGAGTGAGTGAGTGAGTGAGTGAGTGAATGTCCAAGAAATTAATTAACAAATAAGATATATAGGTCTTCGGGAGAAGTAGGTGACTTTGATTGCATACCATGTTCTTCATATTTCATATTCACAATGTTGAAAACATTAACTGGACTCCACTTTACTGTGAAACTATGGATCCTACACAAAGACAGATGCTATTAGCAAGCATATACTGAGAAATCACAAACAAAATAAAATCAGTTTTATCTCCAGTGTTGATACTTAATGATACCGCATAGGCAAGTGTTAACTGTTATGGATATTAAATGAGTTGCAAATTTGAGGAAATAGTAACTGTGGGCAATTGTCAGAGAAACCATAAGTGGAAACTGAAATTTGATCTACAAATTTTGATTGCATTGTGCAGTGTTATGTTAACCGATGTGCCATCAACCAAGGACATCTGTTCACTGTGTTGTGCATGCACTGTCTGCTATAGCTATGGCAGTTGTGTACATTTTGTCTCCTACCTGGCAAGCTATGAATTGAGCAAATTATAACATATTTAAAAAATACTTGCAGTGTGTACTAGCAGCTAAACTGTTGTAACTGAGTTTCTTTCAGTGTATTCTTCATGTACAAAAAATTTCAGGGCAGGTTTCAACATGTCGTATTGGGCAGTTCCCTTGTTAGATGTCCATACTGATGATGCTTTAAACTGGAAAAAGTACTTTTGGAACTCCTGAAACAACTTACTTCACCCTTATTTGCACTTAGAGTCATTGCAGATGTTGGGGAGAGGTAAAATCAGTAAGCTGATATATTTTGCATATTTTCATTCAGTAATGTCATATGGAATAATGTTCTGGGATAAATCACCTTTAAGGAAAGTAAGTCTTACTTACTCAAAAATGTGCTGGAAGAATAATGTGTGTTGCTCATCCATGATCATCTTGGAGACAGCTGTTCAAAGAGTTGGCATTCTGACTACTGCTTCACAGTAAATTTATTACCTCATGAGGTTTATTGTAAATAATCCACTACAGGTCCAAAGGACCAATGATGTCCATATTTACAATACCAGAAGGAAAAAGACATACATTACTTAAAAGTAAGGTTGTCTTTAGCACAAAAAAGGGTGCACAACACTGCAACAAAATTTTTGATCACTTGCTCAGTGATATAAAATGTCTGACAGACAGCAAAGTAAAATTTGAAAACAAAGAAGTTTCTCCTTTGACAACTCCTCCTGTTCTGTAGAAGAATTTCTATTAAGGTAATGCGTAGAAGGTGGTGGGTAGGAATTAATAACGTACGTCTGTATATTAAACGAAAGTCTTTTAAATGTTCAGCCTGTAGCCATATTTACTAATTAATTTGTGAATCAATATAAAATGACTCATTCCACATCTTTAAGATTTATTGTGCAGAATGATCCATGGAATGTGAACCTACCTACCTACCTACCAACCAAACTAGCTAACAAACCAATATGTAAATAAGAACACCAAATTAATCTTAAGCCATTCAAATGAAAACTTTAAATTACTGCTTCAGTTTATGAAAGAAAAAGAGAGACACTGCTGGCCATTAAAACTGCAAAGTGAGGGAGGATAGCAAATAAGGAAACTTGCCATGAGCATACATTATAGTAGGCAGAATACATGATTAACTTTGTAGGTTGTTTAGGAACATACAGGGTGCAAAATTTAGCTTATAGAGTTGCCACCTCTGACTGCCATGACTGCATGAGCAACATATGTTGAAAGTTACCACCACAGAGACACTGAAGATAGGACAGAACTGTTGGCCTTTATATATCTTAAATATAGCAGCTGCTGTCCAAATTACCAGTTATGCAAATGAGAGGTGATTGTGTATATGCAGTGGCACCCCATACTACCACATCAGGTTTTGGGCCCATATGGCGATGGCCTTCCCCCATGAACCATGGACCTTGCCGTTGGTGGGGAGGCTTGCGTGCCTCAGCGATACAGATGGCCGTACCGTAGGTGCAACCACAACGGAGGGGTATCTGTTGAGAGGCCAGACAAACATGTGGTTCCTGAAGAGGGGCAGCAGCCTTTTCAGTAGTTGCAGGGGCAACAGTCTGGATGATGGACTGATCTGGCCTTGTAACATTAACCAAAACGGCCTTGCTGTGCTGCTACTGCGAACGGCTGAAAGCAAGGGGAAACTACAGCCGTAATTTTTCCCGAGGACATGCAGCTTTACTGTATGATTAAATGATGATGGCGTCCTCTTGGGTAAAATATTCCGGAGGTAAAATAGTCCCCCATTCGGATCTCCGGGCGGGGACTACTCAAGAGGACGTCGTTATCAGGAGAAAGAAAACTGGCATTCTACGGATCGGAGCGTGGAATGTCAGATCCCTTAATCGGGCAGGTAGGTTAGAAAATTTAAAAAGGGAAATGGATAGGTTAAAGTTAGATATAGTGGGAATTAGTGAAGTTCGGTGGCAGGAGGAGCAAGACTTTTGGTCAGGTGATTACAGGGTTATAAATACAAAATCAAATAGGGGTAATGCAGGAGTAGGTTTAATAATGAATAAAAAAATAGGAGTGCGGGTTAGCTACTACAAACAGCATAGTGAACGCATTATTGTGGCCAAGATAGACACAAAGCCCATGCCTACTACAGTAGTACAAGTTTATATGCCAACTAGCTCTGCGGATGATGAAGAAATTGATGAAATGTATGACGAGATAAAAGAAATTATTCAGGTAGTGAAGGGAGACGAAAATTTAATAGTCATGGGTGACTGGAATTCATCAGTAGGAAAAGGGAGAGAAGGAAACATAGTAGGTGAATATGGATTGGGGGGAAGAAATGAAAGAGGAAGCCGCCTTGTAGAATTTTGCACAGAGCATAACTTAATCATAGCTAACACTTGGTTCAAGAATCATAAAAGAAGATTGTATACCTGGAAGAATCCTGGAGATACTAATAGGTATCAGATTGATTATATAATGGTAAGACAGAGATTTAGGAACCAGGTTTTAAATTGTAAGACATTTCCAGGGGCAGATGTGGATTCTGACCACAATCTATTGGTTATGAACTGCAGATTGAAACTGAAGAAACTGCAAAAAGGTGGGAATTTAAGGAGATGGGACCTAGATAAACTGAAAGAACCAGAGGTTGTAGAGAGTTTCAGGGAGAGCATAAGGGAACAATTGACAGGAATGGGGGAAAGAAATACAGTAGAAGAAGAATGGGTAGCTCTGAGGGATGAAGTAGTGAAGGCAGCAGAGGATCAAGTAGGTAAAAAGACGAGGACTAATAGAAATCCTTGGGTAACAGAAGAAATATTGAATTTAATTGATGAAAGGAGAAAATATAAAAATGCAGTAAATGAAGCAGGCAAAAGGGAATACAAACGTCTCAAAAATGAGATCGACAGAAAGTGCAAAATGGCTAAGCAGGGATGGCTAGAGGACAAATGTAAGGATGTAGAGGCTTGTCTCACTAGGGGTAAGATAGATACTGCCTACAGGAAAATTAAAGAGACCTTTGGAGAGAAGAGAACCACTTGTATGAATATCAAGAGCTCAGATGGAAACCCAGTTCTAAGCAAAGAAGGGAAGGCAGAAAGGTGGAAGGAGTATATAGAGGGTTTATACAAGGGCGATGTACTTGAGGACAGTATTATGGAAATGGAAGAGGATGTAGATGAAGATGAAATGGGAGATAAGATACTGCGTGAAGAGTTTGACAGAGCACTGAAAGACCTGAGTCGAAACAAGGCCCCGGGAGTAGACAACATTCCTTTAGAACTACTGATGGCCTTGGGAGAGCCAGTCATGACAAAACTATACCATCTGGTGAGCAAGATGTATGAGACAGGCGAAATACCCACAGACTTCAAGAAGAACATAATAATTCCAATACCAAAGAAAGCAGGTGTTGACAGATGTGAAAATTACCGAACTATCAGTTTAATAAGTCACAGCTGCAAAATACTAACGCGAATTCTTTACAGACGAATGGAAAAACTGGTAGAAGCGGACCTCGGGGAAGATCAGTTTGGATTCCGTAGAAATGTGGGAACACGTGAGGCAATACTAACCTTACGACTTATCTTAGAAGAAAGATTAAGAAAAGGCAAACCTACGTTTCTAGCATTTGTAGACTTAGAGAAAGCCTTTGACAACGTTAACTGGAATACTCTCTTTCAAATTCTGAAGGTGGCAGGGGTAAAATACAGGGAGCGAAAGGCTATTTACAATTTGTACAGAAACCAGATGGCAGTTATAAGAGTCGAGGGGCATGAAAGGGAAGCAGTGGTTGGGAAAGGAGTGAGACAGGGTTGTAGCCTCTCCCCGATGTTATTCAATCTGTATATTGAGCAAGCAGTAAAGGAAACAAAAGAAAAATTTGGAGTAGGTGTTAAAATTCATGGAGAAGAAGTAAAAACTTTGAGGTTTGCCGATGACATTGTAATTCTGTCAGAGACAGCAAAGGACTTGGAAGAGCAGTTGAATGGAATGGACAGTGTCTTGAAAGGAGGATATAAGATGAACATCAACAAAAGCAAAACGAGGATAATGGAATGTAGTCAAATTAAATCGGGTGATGCTGAGGGGATTAGATTAGGAAATGAGACACTTAAAGTAGTAAAGGAGTTTTGCTATTTAGGGAGTAAAATAACTGATGATGGTCGAAGTAGAGAGGATATAAAATGTAGACTGGCAATGGCAAGGAAATCGTTTCTGAAGAAGAGAAATTTGTTAACATCGAGTATAGATTTAAGTGTCAGGAAGTCGTTTCTGAAAGTATTTGTATGGAGTGTAGCCATGTATGGAAGCGAAACATGGACGATAACTATTTTGGACAAGAAGAGAATAGAAGCTTTCGAAATGTGGTGCTACAGAAGAATGCTGAAGATAAGGTGGGTAGATCACGTAACTAATGAGGAGGTATTGAATAGGATTGGGGAGAAGAGAAGTTTGTGGCACAACTTGACTAGAAGAAGGGATCGGTTGGTAGGACATGTTTTGAGGCATCGAGGGATCACAAATTTAGCTTTGGAGGGCAGCGTGGAGGGTAAAAATCGTAGAGGGAGACCAAGAGATCAATACACTAAGCAGATTCAGAAGGATGTAGGTTGCAGTAGGTACTGGGAGATGAAGAAGCTTGCACAGGATAGAGTAGCATGGAGAGCTGCATCAAACCAGTCTCAGGACTGAAGACCACAACAACAACAACAATGGCGATGGCGATGGCGATGATGATGGCGATGATGATGATGATGATGATGATGATGATGAGTGCAACCTACAATGAGTATCATTTTTGCCACATATTTTGTACTTCGTGTAAAGCTTTCTTCCAGTATACAATGCCAGGTTCCCCAAGGCTCAATCTTAGGTCCATCATTGTTCCTCATATATGTAAACGATCTTCCGTATAATGTACAACAAGCCGAATTAGTTCTTTTTGTAGATGACACTAGTACTGGAATGACTGGTAGACATTGTTGTTAAGAATATCATTGACTGGTGTCCTGTGAATGATTTTGCCCTCAGTTTTAAGAAGAGACAACACATTCAGTTCTGCACATTTAAGGGTACTACACCAGTGATAAGTGTTAACATATGGCGAGGAAATAATAGGGTGGAAACTTCAAAATTCTTACAAGGTTATGGTCCAACCTGACATATCAAAAACTAACCTGAAAAGGAAGAGTAGACTAAAGTAATGCACTGTCAAAATTTTAGCTACTAAGATGCTTTGCAAGTATTTTTTAAATGTTAAAGTTACTCATTTTTGCCACACAAAGACCCACTTAGAACAGCAGTTTATACAGCCCTAGCATGCGAATCAGCGAATAGACAGAAGCAGCCATGATGAGGATGTGGCACTATGTAGCATGAAGTTCAAAGTGCACACGCATTAATTTTAAGCATTTAAACCATCCCAAAAAGGTCTCGTAGCATTAATTCTTCAAATAACTTGCAGTTCATGTAGACAGCTATAGTGTTGTGGATGGAATTGTTACCCAAAAGAGTAGTAGAGGAAAGAAAGTCAAGACAGCGTATGATGTTACATTAAGATGACTTCCATCAATCAGGACTTCAATTTGTTGACATTAAATATTTTATGACAGTTCATATAGCACAGTTATTATGAGTAAGAAGTGATTGTGGCTATTGTTCTGCATACTGTGCTGCATACAAGGCATACTTCATCAAATTGGTAAAATGTGATGATGCAAACGGACAATGCAGAGATGACTGAAGTTCAACAATACTGTTCTGATGATAAACCTGAAATGACAAAGAGATATTGAAAGTTATATTGCCCGAGAATTTTCTGAAAAATACTTTACACTGTTGAAATTGTTTTATCAGCAGGCTGAATCACACTATTAATTCTGGGTGGAATCCAAATTATATTAACAATATTTTCCCGTTGTCCTTCTAAAGGGGATTAGTTATCTCCAGGCCAAGAGTCCAACAAAAGAAATGAATTATTCTGCAAATGATAAGGAGACATTTCAGATGTAATATAGAAAATAATTCTTCCAATTTTTGCAGATTTTGCTGCATCAATTACATGACTTTTGCAAGTGAACAATGCTTTTTTAAAATTTCGGTCCTAATTTGTACTGATGTTCCTGAAGGTAGGTACAAAGCTGCAGAAATGGTAGTCCACTGATACTTATCACTAGCTTTGTTGTAAACTAATGTCATAGCATTGATTGACTGTACAAATCTTTTTTATTTTATTTATTTATTTTTTTTTTTTGATTAAATTATAAAGCGTGGTTTGCACAAATCCTGACTGACTGGCCTTATATGCAGTTTATATGAGATAATTAGAAGCTTTGTCTTTACATCAGCTACAAATTTCTGAGTACTACTACCTATTAATGACATCTCCTTTATATGTTCACTTGAAGTAAACTTCACAAATTTGCACGTTCCTTTTCCGTATAATTTCCTAAATCTAATGAGGTTGAAGATGGCTGGAAATATGTGATGTTCATCTCCTTCTCAATTCAGAGGCCCAGTCTCGAAGATCTCCCTTGGTAACAGTGCACTGACTCTAACGATCAGTTCTATACCTTGCAAATAGTTTTCTTTAACGCCTCGTGAGTATCATTTTTGCCACATATTTTGTACTTCGTGTAAAGCTTTCTTCCAGTATACAATTTTTATTCAGATTTTATGAAATGAAACCAGCTTTGCAACTGCTTAAGTTTAAGCATTTTGTCCCTCCTTTGTTTATCAAAAAATGTACAGCCTTTTCTTTGTCACTAAAAGCTATCACTGTACATGTTTCCTTTGTGGTAGGAAAGTACTGATTTTTGTTGTGGATGTTAATTAACACAACATTCATTGTTTGAAGCAAAATTCCTGGAATCATTGTAATTATTTCATACTACTTCTAATGTTTACACAATTTCTAAAGAAATGTTGACGTCATTGAAACGAGTGAGTGAGTGAGTGAGTGAGTGAGTGAGTGAGTGAGTGAGTGAATGTCCAAGAAATTAATTAACAAATAAGATATATAGGTCTTCGGGAGAAGTAGGTGACTTTGATTGCATACCATGTTCTTCATATTTCATATTCACAATGTTGAAAACATTAACTGGACTCCACTTTACTGTGAAACTATGGATCCTACACAAAGACAGATGCTATTAGCAAGCATATACTGAGAAATCACAAACAAAATAAAATCAGTTTTATCTCCAGTGTTGATACTTAATGATACCGCATAGGCAAGTGTTAACTGTTATGGATATTAAATGAGTTGCAAATTTGAGGAAATAGTAACTGTGGGCAATTGTCAGAGAAACCATAAGTGGAAACTGAAATTTGATCTACAAATTTTGATTGCATTGTGCAGTGTTATGTTAACCGATGTGCCATCAACCAAGGACATCTGTTCACTGTGTTGTGCATGCACTGTCTGCTATAGCTATGGCAGTTGTGTACATTTTGTCTCCTACCTGGCAAGCTATGAATTGAGCAAATTATAACATATTTAAAAAATACTTGCAGTGTGTACTAGCAGCTAAACTGTTGTAACTGAGTTTCTTTCAGTGTATTCTTCATGTACAAAAAATTTCAGGGCAGGTTTCAACATGTCGTATTGGGCAGTTCCCTTGTTAGATGTCCATACTGATGATGCTTTAAACTGGAAAAAGTACTTTTGGAACTCCTGAAACAACTTACTTCACCCTTATTTGCACTTAGAGTCATTGCAGATGTTGGGGAGAGGTAAAATCAGTAAGCTGATATATTTTGCATATTTTCATTCAGTAATGTCATATGGAATAATGTTCTGGGATAAATCACCTTTAAGGAAAGTAAGTCTTACTTACTCAAAAATGTGCTGGAAGAATAATGTGTGTTGCTCATCCATGATCATCTTGGAGACAGCTGTTCAAAGAGTTGGCATTCTGACTACTGCTTCACAGTAAATTTATTACCTCATGAGGTTTATTGTAAATAATCCACTACAGGTCCAAAGGACCAATGATGTCCATATTTACAATACCAGAAGGAAAAAGACATACATTACTTAAAAGTAAGGTTGTCTTTAGCACAAAAAAGGGTGCACAACACTGCAACAAAATTTTTGATCACTTGCTCAGTGATATAAAATGTCTGACAGACAGCAAAGTAAAATTTGAAAACAAAGAAGTTTCTCCTTTGACAACTCCTCCTGTTCTGTAGAAGAATTTCTATTAAGGTAATGCGTAGAAGGTGGTGGGTAGGAATTAATAACGTACGTCTGTATATTAAACGAAAGTCTTTTAAATGTTCAGCCTGTAGCCATATTTACTAATTAATTTGTGAATCAATATAAAATGACTCATTCCACATCTTTAAGATTTATTGTGCAGAATGATCCATGGAATGTGAACCTACCTACCTACCTACCAACCAAACTAGCTAACAAACCAATATGTAAATAAGAACACCAAATTAATCTTAAGCCATTCAAATGAAAACTTTAAATTACTGCTTCAGTTTATGAAAGAAAAAGAGAGACACTGCTGGCCATTAAAACTGCAAAGTGAGGGAGGATAGCAAATAAGGAAACTTGCCATGAGCATACATTATAGTAGGCAGAATACATGATTAACTTTGTAGGTTGTTTAGGAACATACAGGGTGCAAAATTTAGCTTATAGAGTTGCCACCTCTGACTGCCATGACTGCATGAGCAACATATGTTGAAAGTTACCACCACAGAGACACTGAAGATAGGACAGAACTGTTGGCCTTTATATATCTTAAATATAGCAGCTGCTGTCCAAATTACCAGTTATGCAAATGAGAGGTGATTGTGTATATGCAGTGGCACCCCATACTACCACATCAGGTTTTGGGCCCATATGGCGATGGCGATGGCGATGATGATGGCGATGATGATGATGATGATGATGATGATGATGATGATGATGATGAGTGCAACCTACAAATTTCATTCTACTAAGTTTTCACACTCAAAATGTCTATTGTGATGCTCTACACAAAACCAGGACTTGAATGAAAAGAAATGATGCAACTCCTGTGTTCAGTGTTGTCGGGCATGCTTGTATCTGCTGCCATGTCAAAGAAAATGACAGCAGTCGTCATGATGACAGTCCATGGTGCACCAGACATCATAATGCTATCTGTGTGAATTCTTATCTTTCAAGAACAGCAGAGGAGTAACTAAGCAAAATGTGCAACAATTAGAATTAAAAGAATGTTTGAGCTTTGATGTTTGGAGAAAGGAATGAGATGTTTAAATTTCATCCAGAAGAAATTATTTCTCTGAGGAAGAGGAACATTCCAGAAAAAGTCTGGAGCTTCTGGATAAGAAGTTAACTGGGAAGTTATCCTTCTCTTTGCAAAAACAAAGGTTGCACCAAAAGTCTGTTAAGGGGACCTGAGCAATATATGGCTCTTGGTCTCACTGCCAGGTCACATTGTGTACATCCCACAATATTTATTAGTGAAAACTACTTGTGATAGTTAGATGTTTGCCACTGGTTACTGCTGGCAAATAACAATTGCTGGTGTCCACATTGTGACAGCCTTCTTTACGAGGACTCATTTGAAAAACACACGGGGAATCAAGTTACTTTGCTTCTAAATAGATGATGATGGTGTGTCCGGATCCCATGCTAGGAACAGAGCTGCAGCCTTCTGTGTTTGCACTATGTCATTGGTGCTGCTGTTAAGCATCATTGTAACTGGGAGACGAAAACTGGTAAAGTAGGTGGATCCTTCACTTTGCTGCAGTGCAGCTGTCATTGGAAATTCATTTTGCAAGTGTGATGTTTCAGGCTGTACTTCGTTGGTATCCTGAGTCCTTTCTTACACCACCATTCAAATAAGTATGGCCTCCCTTATTGCATAGCTGCAGAAGGATGAAGCTGGGGCATTCATTTGATCATAAATAATCTGGTGTGCTGTGCTAGGGCAATGATCTGCCATTTCAGATTTACCTGGTCCAGGCATGTATGAAGGTGGTGTTGATCACATAGGTTTTGAACCACATGACATATCTGGCCAATATAGACATTCTACAGTCACAGAGAATCCTGTATACCCCTTTTTTCCTGAGACCAAGATTATCTTTTACAGGACCTAATAAATTCCACAGTTTCATAGGAGGATGAAAAAACATATAGTGTTTCTGTACAGAATTCTTCCAATTTTTGAGGAAATACAGCTGAAGTATGGTAAGAAATGAGTTATAGTGGGCAACCTTAAAACCTTCCTGCCTTTGTGGAATGAGGTTGACATGTTTGTAGTATGATGTAGAAAATGCAAAGCCCATGTTTCTTCAGTGATCAGATTTGCTCCATCAGTATATTCAGTCTACAATGTATGCGGAGAAAGTGACATTTTGATCAAGTTTAAGCACAAAGGAAAGCTGATGGTACACTGGGGCACAGCGTGCACTGCAAGCCATCTTGCACTTATATAAGTTTGTTCAAAGGAGTGCACATGACAATTTGTGCAACAGTGATCATTTTCCGATTGTCACTTCGATGTCCTCCCCGGTGCATCTCTACTAATGCAGATTTGGATGCCATGTAATTGGCTACCATCCCATCTGCTTCACCACATGACAGCATTGGTGAGTCTGTACAGAGTTTGACTGACACCATTCTTTTGGGAGCTGCTTCAGTGATTTCCTCTTCCTTGGGTTCTCCGCAATGGAGGACTGTCCCTTGGTTGACCTCCGAAATTGCTGTGGCTATTAAAGACTACCATCGTGCCTCCAACACTATAAATGGCATCCACCTCTCGGGCACCTCCATGCCTTTAAACAGCTTCATGCCCAGGCCTGTTATCTAATGAGACACCAGAAATGGATTTGTCGAGAATGTTGCTCCCATAGGGCCGAATACTCCCTCTTCACAGGTATGGACATAGATCAGGTCCATTTGTGGCCACTGTCCTCCCACAGGTGTCTCAGAAATTTCTCTGAATGATATTATTCTCACCAGCCCAGACTCTCTTGCTGAGCATTTTGCTCAACATTGTGCCCAGGCCTCAGCATAAGTCCACTGTCCACCCGCATTCCATCTTCTCATACACCGTCTAGAGTGACTTCCTCTTTGTTCCCTATTGCCAAAAACTTAATAATACCGCATTTAGTGAATGAATGGGAATCCACCAGCACCAATGCTCTCTACTATAGAATGGCTCCTGGACCAGCCCAGGTGCACAACCAAGTGCTTCAACAGTTATCAGTGGCTAGCCAACTTCATGTAATTGCCTTTTTAAAAACATCTATGGAGAATTCCCTACTCAATGAGCGAAAGTGTCACTATCCCAGTTTTGAAATCGGGTAAATTGCTGCTTCAGATGGACAGATATTGTCCAATCAGTATAACCAGTGCCCTCTGCAAGTTACTTGAACATATGGTGAGTTGAAGCCTGCGTTGGATCTTTGAATCCTGCAACCTTTTGGCCTGTTCCGAGGGTGGCATTTGCCAAGGCAATTCAACTGTGTGTAATTTAGTCCACCAAGAGTCTGTGATCCGAATGGGTTCTGCCTTATGTCAGCACCTTTGATCCACATGAAGCTTGTGGTACAGCATGGCACCATCACATCCTTTCCACCTTACATGAGTTGGCCCTCCATGGCCCACTTCTGATTTTTATCTGGAACTTTCTTTCGCATCACACTTTTCAGGTACAGGTTGGGACCATCCATAGGATCTCTCATCTGCAGGAGAATGGGGTTCTGTAGGGTTCCATTTTGGGTGTCCCTCTCTTTTTAGTGGCTATCTCTTGTCTGGTGGCAGCTGTGGGACGCGTGGTCTCTCCTTCTTGATATGCTGATGATTTTTGTATTTATTTTTGTTCCCCCATGATGGGCATTGCTGAATGCACACTGCAGGGAGTGATTCACAGAGTGCAATCTTGGGCTCTCACTTATGGCTTCCAGTTTTCAGCTGCCAAGATCTGCATTATCCATTTCTGTCATTTTTGTACAGTGTATCCACATCTGGATTTGTACCTTGAACCAATCCCTCAATGTGGTGGACTCTTATCATTTTTTGGGACTGGTCTTTGATGCCCATTTGACATGGCTTCCCCAGCTTCATCAACTTGAGCAGACATGTTAGTTGCACCTCACACTCTTCAATGCAATACCAACTGGGGTGTGGATCATTCTACTGTGTGCTGGCTCTACAAAGTGTTGGTCCAGTCCTGTCTAGATTATGGGAGAGCCTTGAGTACATCTCAGCGTCACCTTTGACGTTACAGATGCTTGACCTGATGATACACCATTGCAGGGTACGACTGGCAACTGGCCCCTTTCTTACTAGCCCAGTGTTCAGCCTCCTAGCAGAGATAAGGGTTCCAAAATGCGTGTTCTGCACCAATAACAGTTGATTGTTTGTATACACTGCTACTCTGAGCACCCATACTACAGTCACCTACAGAGGTCCACCTCCAGCGATGAGAGCCCAGGTCTGGCATTATGATCACCATCCATGTCCAGTTCCTTTTTCCAGAACTTCAGCTTTCCCTTCTACCATCGCTTCTCTGAGCCTGCTGATGTACACGTCCATGGTTTGTCCCCCTTCCACAACTCTGTCTTGACCTACCACTAGGCCCGAAAGACTCTGCCCATCTGAGACCTTCCTTCACCAATTCTCCAATCTCGGTGTGTTTAGATGTTCTGAAGTACCTATACTGATGGCTCAATGGTTGCCGGTCATACTGGCTTCGATTATGTTCATGTAGGATGTAATGAACTCCACTCCTTGCAGTGTTTCCAGTGCAGAGTTCGTAGACATCTCTCTGTTCCTGCACTTGAGTCCTTCCTTATCAGTAGCAACTCCTTGAGCAGTTGATAAGCTCTTGTCCAGTATCACCTTCAACATCCCTTGGTCCTGACTATACAGGGCTCCCTTCTTGCCCTCAATGAATGTGGCTGCTCAGTGGCCTTTGTCTGGACTTTGGCTCATGTTGCAATCCCGGGGAATGGACTTCCTGGCAGGCTGGTCAAATTGGCTACAGGCAAGCCAGCTCTTGAAACTGGTATTCCAGCACTGGTCCTTTGATCAGTATTACATTAAGTTCCGAGGGTCTGGAATATGGAATGGCATACTCTGACTTCACTGAACAAACTATGGGTGATAAACAGACAATGAATTCGTAGAGGTCCTCCATGCAGGCCTCTTGCAAGGAGTCCATCATTCTTTGCTGGCTTTGCATCAGCCATGCTTGGCTTGATTCATGGTCATCTCCTCCATCATAAGGTGCTGCCCCACTGTCATCCTTTCCTTTCCTTTCCTTTCCTTTACTTTACTTTACTTTACTTTACTTTACTTTACTTTCTTTTCTTTCCTTTCCCCTTCTCACATGTTCTGTTTTCCTCAGTGTTCTTCCTGTGCTCCTCTTGCAGTGTCCATATCACTAGTCTTTTCTGTGCGTTGTTGGTTGGAGTGCCTCTGGTGATTGGTAAGGGCAGAGGAGTATGTCCCCAATGCACTTTCTGCCTTTGGGGGGCCTCTGATAGACCCTGAGGTTTTCTTTCCTTGGATTTTGTGCTCTAGACCTTTCTTTGTTGTGCAGTTGTGGAGACTTGCCTGTTCCAGGTTGGAGGGACAGATGACCTTTTAGTTTGCTTCCTTTAATTGTTCAACCAAGAAACCAACCTAATTCAGTTAAAAACTTTCCAAGTTTTGGTACAAGCTGATCACTAAACTATTTGCTAAAGAGGTCACAAGACATTCAGAAACTATTTTGGACACTGCAAAAAAACTGGTAGTGCATTAAGGCTACATCCTTCAACGTTCTAGGTTTCTTAGACTTCTCAATACACATCGCAGGCAGTCTTTGTGCCAGAAGCATTTGATGCTAAAATAAAAGTTATCTGTGTGAGTTTTTTCCCCCCTTGGTCAGAAGTTTCTATCCTTGGCTAGCTAATGATTACAAAATCAACTTGTTGGCATTGTAAATTTGGCCCTTAGTGTAGCCTTGGGAGTAATCTTCAAACTCTGCTTTCAGAAAATCAACAATGTCTTGATCTGCAGTAACTTTTCTTCACATACACTCAATTCCCAAATGCCATATGTTTATATACCTGTCAAAGCATCCAGTTTGAAGGAAAAATCTTTCCTTATGTAACAATGCAGCTAACAATTTAGCTGCCTTTCTTCCCCTGTATCTGGCCATTGAAAGATTGTATTTTACTCTTTCGTGACTGAACCAAAACTTTAGAGCTTAACGTACTTTCTAAAGTCTGACATTTTCAGTGTTTTTCTGTGAGGACTTTTCACAGTTGACCCTAGAAATTTAAATTTAGACTTCACCCATTCTGAAACCATAGAAAACTAACCCCATGATTAGTCACAACAGTTCTCAATAAACCTCCTTTCTCAATTTCATTGACAGCAGCTAATTTATGAACAAAAATAATCACAACATGCTTCTGATTTGTCCCCATAGCACAAAAATGCACATGCAATGAAGAGAAACAACCACTCAAATGCACTATTGTTGACAGTGTAGCTTTGTTTAGAGTGGCAAATCAGTGGATGGGTATGCAACTCAAGGTTCAGGCTTTCACCTCTCCTCACTAACCGCAAACCATCACACACTCATCTGGAATTATTTCTGTGAAGTAGAGTCTCTCTCTCTCTCTCTCTCTCTCTCTCTCTCTCTCTCTCTCTCTCTCTCTCTTTTTGCCCCCTTCACATAAGTTTCGATTGACTTGAGTTCAGTTAGCTGTGGGGTTTTACTGTAATTTTGATATTTTGCTAAGTTTCTCTTTTGTTGATGATATTCCAAACAGTTCAATGTCTGTTTTTCATTAATTTTAATTTATTAATTTCTTCTCTTCCTGATGGCTTTAACATTTGCCTAAAAAATTGAAGTGTTAGTATCCTGTTTATTTTTAAAGTAAATATAGTTTTTTCACAGAACTGGAAAAGATTTAAGTGACGTGTATTATGCACTGGCCCATACATGTGTATTGTTGGTTGAAGTTTTAAAAGAAGGAAATTTCCATGAAAAACAGTCAAAATTGAAAAAAATCTGCACAAAACTGAGACAATGCAAAGACTGGGTAGATAAATTATGAATATTAATATACACTGATGAGCCAAAACATTATGACCACCTGCTTAATACCTTGTTTGTTCATCTTTGAAATGAAATACATCACTGATTCAGTTTGTTGGTAAGTTTGTGGAGGTTTGTGGCATTAGAAGTTTTTGCGCAGGTCATGTAAATAATGGGCCGCTGATTTGTGTATGTGGTGATGGGGTCTGATAGTGACCCAGCTGCACTTCATAGGGTTTACATCAGCCAAATTTGGGCGAGACATCAACATGAGTTCACTATAATGCTCCTCAAATCACTTTAGCACGGTTCTGGCTGAGAGGCATGGACAACTGTACTGCTGAAAGATGATATTGCCATTGGGGAAGACATCAGGTGTTAAGGGATGCAGGTGGCTCGCAGTTGTCAGTGTGCCTTTGATTACTACCATAGGCCCCATGCCAAACTACTGTAATGAAAATGTGATTCACACAAAGAGCCAAAACATTTCTATTGATCAGTAGTTAAATCCAAATGGTCCCGCACCCACTGGAATCATAAAACATGAAGGGAATCATAAATCATGATGTTGTTGGGTCAACATATGAACACTTAGGAGTGGTCTGCTGCAGAGCTCCATGTTCAACAACTTATGATAAACAGTGTGCTCCGCAACACTTGTGTGTGCACCAGCATTGTGCTCTTTCAGGAGAGATGCTACAGATAGTCATCTATCCAACTATACAGAGCAGACAAGCCTCTGAACCCCATGTTCTGTGAAGAGCTGTGGACGTCCAACCATTTAGCACCTTGTGATAGTTTCATTGTCCTCCTATCTCTTTCCATAGATGCTCACGACAGTAGTACATGAACATTAAAACACCTTCACTGCTTCTCAGATATTTATTCACAGGTTCTGTGTAATAATAATGGGCCCTTTGTCAAAGTTGTTTGTCTCAATGGATTTGCATTTGCAGCTCTTATCTTCGCTATTGTGATCCCCCGGCCATGTGTGCTTCACTTACATACTTTTGTTACCGCATCACGTGCCCACAATGCCACCAGGCAGCAGCCAATGTCATGGTGGACAGTGATCATAATGTTTTGGCTTGTTGTATATTAGTTATCTGTATCATATTGTAAAATACTTCTTGGTATTGGTATTTGGCTTTCCATTACAAAGTACACATAACAGCAAAAGTCTCAGCACCTGAAGATGACTGGGTCAGTCATCGAAATATTTTCATAAAATAATTTTAAACGATTCAGCTGTAGATTCTTGATGAAACATTGTAGATTGTATTAATCAAACAAAACTTTTTTTAAAGCATTATTATTTCTGTATGTCCAGGGTTTTAGGTTATGAATTCATTTTCTAGTATACAACTGATGACAGATAAACATATCAACTTGTTAGTCTATCAATTCTGGACTTTTATTATAAGTTATCTCTGTTGACAACTGACACAGCTACAATTTCATATTGCACCACCTTATGAAATTCATTAGGACAGCCTTTACAATAACTATGAATAAACATACACTGGAGTAGAGCTATTTGCACAGGAATAAGCATTTGTGTGAATATACAATTATGAATGAACGCATCAGGTTCCTTCTCTTATGTAGGAGTTGTAACATTGTCTAAGAGGGGTGAATAATGGAGTTTATTCATTTAGTAGTAAATATGGGGATACATATATGATTTTCAATTTCTAACATTTCTAACTGAGTGCACTTTCCGCCCTATCTCTCTGTATAGGATTTCATGTATTACGTATTTGTGGTTCTTGTTTAAGCAATGTTACGCAAAGGATGAATCAAGGTTCTTTAACGTGCAGCTTCAATGATGTTTTCTGTTCCTAGTACAGATTGACCTCCCAGTTTGTTCTATGTAACAGGACTGACTCTTGGCAGATGATCTTATAAACTGCTTTTCATGGTGGGCAGTAGTTTATCTTTTGAACTGAAAAAAATATCAACCTAATGTCTGTGGGGCATACAAAAACAGAGAGAATATCATTTCTTTTAGAATGTTGCTTATTCTGTTAGAAATGTTACCTACAAAAGGTGAACTACACCATTTGCTTTTTGACTTGTGTGTGTTGTTCACTGTGTGTGTGTTGTTCACTGGCTTGCTTCTTCAGTTTGTAGCTGTTGTTTTATTGTATTAAGTTTCTGGTCATAGTCTTCTTGGGCCATGTATACTGATGGGCTAAAATATTATGACCACTGTCCACCGTGAGACTGAATGCTGCTTAGTGGCCACTGCGGGCATGTGACACAGTAAGGACAGTGTATACATGGAGCAGAGACAAATGGGGATTCATTGTAGCAACTATACAGGGCACAAATGGAGAAATCCATTGGAAGGAATGTGTCTATTATTCCATTCTGGATGTGGAACTGTGGCTGGATAAAAATTTAACAAAGAAGTTACTTTATTTTCACTACCAGTTTCAGCAGTTCATTATGCCATCTTGAGTGAGGCCCCACATGAACCTCTAAAAACATAATTGATATTGCCATACTGGGGACATGTTTCTGGATGTTATGAATTATCAAGTGCTTCCTTTGAAGACTTCACTGTAGGTGCAGTTGGAGGATACTTTCATTCCTTCTTATGTAACCCTCCTCTCAGTCTTTGTTGTCATCTGTCATGTTTAAACTGTCATCTATTTTCTGCCTTAGGTGCTAGTCTGCTCATTTATTTATCTGCACCACCCTCATTAACCAACAACTTGCCCCTACATCTTTTGTAGTACTGATTTTTGTGTATGTAGACGGGTCCATATTTATTTACGAATTTCCATCAAATCTGAACCAGTGTGGTCCTCAACTTGGTCTTGGTTTTTTATCCTCTGTGGTAAGTCTTTCCTTATCTGGGTTTCTGGGTGACTTTTCTAAACTCTACCCCTTTTCCTAAAGCTCACCAGTCCTTTTCCTTCAACTCTCTTCCTTCCCCATCATCCTTTCTGCCAGTCTTTGCATCTTTTCCCTTCCATGCTGCATGTCTGTCCCCTTACTGCTGTTTTCCCCTCCCTTGGGGAACGTGTCTGTGCTGTTTTTGGATATGTATTCTGCATTTTTGGTAGTCAGTATCTTGGAGGTTTCTCTTTTTCTTCTTCATCCTGTGTGCTCTTGAAGGCTGGTCCATGCGCCTGACACAACAGTTGACTGGGTAACGCACAATTTCCAGCCTGGGGTCGGCAGGTAGGGTACACATGTACCCACTGGTACAGGCTCGGCTTAGAGAGGGGTGATTGTCTGAGCTGCTACCTTCCCCAATTGCCAATTGGTCCCTCTGTCAGGTGTTAGTTCACACTTCAGGTCACAGCTCCCTATCACCTAAGGTGGGTGCACCCCCTTCTGAAGGGAGCCTACCAGTGGAAGAAGCACACTGTTGGAGATGCTGGCAATCATGGGGATTTTTTTGCAATGAGCCAATCATCTTCCCAGTCAACAGCTACAAAATGCAAACAGAATGAGGTTAACGATTCAAAGACCCTCCCACCGTGGTTCTTCGTGGTTTCACATACTGAAGATGGTCAGTCCTTTGCTATGGTAAATCCGTTTATTATTCAGAAAGGTGTTGACGCAGTTGTTGACCCTGTGGAATCTTGCTCTCGTTTACACAATAGCACTTCGCTTTTGGATACTGCTTCTGATTATGAAGCAGAACTTCATGCAGCTTCGCTCCTCCGTGCCTATCCTATTTGTGATGAGGGCCATTGAACGCTGAATTCTTCCCGTGTGTTATTTACACTTGGCTGCTTGCTGGTCTGACCAAGGCAAAAATCCAAATATACCTCTGATCAGGGTGTCCTTGTCATCCATCGGGTGATGAAAAAAGTATATGCCTCCTTAGTATCCACACGCACTCTCTTTCTCACTTTTGATAGAGCAGTTCTTTCATCAAAGATCAAAGCAGGTTATGAAGTTATCATGGTCAGAGCTAATATTCTGAACCCAATGCACTGCTACCAGTGTCATTGTTACAACCCCACTCAAGAGTCCTGTTGACACCAAGCCAAGTATGTAACCTGTGGTAGGGATGCTCACGAAGGTGATTGTCCGCCGCCTCCTCCACACTGCATCACATGCAATGGCAATCATGCTGCCTCCTCCCGCTACTTTCCTGTGTATCTTGATGAGCGGTCTGTCCAGGTGATCCGGGTGAAGAAAAAAGTGCCATACCCAGTTGCTCGCAAGTTGTTGGCTAGCGGAAACCCTGTGTTCTACCATCTGGCACCTACAGTACTGTTCTTGCTACATCTCACTCCGTGAAGGGTATTTCCATGCAGACATGCAATCTCAAATTTAACAGTGCTGTTGTGAAATTGCCCAGCATCATGTAGTGTCCCTATACTATGCTCCAGCTGTGCAGCATGTCACAAACTTTCGCCTCACGGGGTGTAGTCACAAGCTAATCAACCAGCAGCCCAGAATGGACAGAAGGAATACCCTCATAAAGATTCCCTAAGTGCCCCCCCCCCCCCCCTACCCCACAGCCAACCAACACCTGAGTCTGCCTCAGCTGACTGGAAAAGCTTGAAGATCCTCTTTGATGGTATTGCCATGTGATACCCTCGCCCGGCCAACCTCCGTGTTTTCTCTCTGCCCTGGACTCCACAGGCTGACAGAAGGAGAATGTCATCGCTTCTGTAGACCTCATGGAGCAGCATCCTCCTGCCACTGTACCCTGTAGCAGCGCATCTTTGAAGGATGGCACTCAGCAGCTGCTGAGATGACACTCCTTCATTTTTCCCTCATTGTGACACTCCTCCACTGGAGCGTTCGTGGTCTTTGGTCCAACAAAGATAATTTATGACTGCTCTTAGAATTGCTGTGTCTATTGTTCTCTGCCTTCAGGAAACAAAATCACACCCTGACGACCACTCTGAGCTCTCGCATTTCTTCCTGGTCCATTTTGACCTTCACCTCATCCCCCCATCCTCTTAGGCCAGCATTCCCTCTCATGGAGGAGTTATGCTGCTCATACGGGATGACGTTCAGAGACAACCCATCTCCCTGACCACCCACCTTCAAGCTATTGCAGTTCACCTCTTCCTTCCTCATTTGACTTTTTCCCTTTGGGCCTTTTACATTCCTCTGTCATTTGACGTCACTAGGACAGACTTCCTCCAGCTTGTTGGGCAGCTACATCACCCCTTTCTGCCACTCGGTGACCTTAATGCGCACCATCTGGTTTGGGGTTCTCCCAGAACCTGTCGGAGAGGTGCACTCTTGGTTGACCTTCTTAATCAACTTAACCTTTTCTGCCTTCACACAGGAGCACCCATGTTCCTTTGAGACTCCACGCACACCTATTTCCATTTGGACCTATCCTTTTGCACTGTCCAGCTTGCCCATCATCTTGAGTGGTCCATTCTATATGACACTTACCTGAGCAACCAATTTCTGCGTGCTACCCATTTGCTGATGCCTACCCCACCTATGTGCACATCCAAACAGCAGCTTTCTAAGGCCGACTGGAGGCTTTACTCCTCTCTGGCAACCTTATACGAACAACATTTCTGCAGTTGTGATGACCAGGTAGAATATCTTACAAAAGTTATCCTTAGCACTGTAGAAAATTCCATTCCTTGCACTTCTTCGTTATCATGCCATGTCCTGGTCCCTTGGTGGACTGAGACATGCCGCATCGCAATTTGCGCAGGGAGATGTGCCCTCTGCATTTTTAACTGTCATCCCACAATGGCAAGCTGCATTCATTATAAATGGTTGCGTGCACAATGTTGTTGCACTCTTGGGGATAACAAAAACAGTTCTTTTAACAGTTCCACTCCATCTTCCGTTGTGTGGGCCAACCTCCAGCGGCTCTCTGGGACCAAGATCCAATCCTCAATTTCCATAATGACATTAACAGATGATGTCATCGTGGACCCTACTGCTATCTACAATACCTTAGGCCACCATTTTGTGGGGATTTTGAGCTGCTCCCGCTATCATCCTGCCTCTCTGCATTGGAAAAGAGTGGAAAAGGCTTGGGCGATATCCCTCTACAATGCCATCTGTACTATGAGGAAGCTAGATCATGCTGCTCACATTCAGATGTTGCAGCACCTTTCTTTTGGGGGCAAGCACTTCCTGCTTAACACGTACATCTGTATCTGGGTAGAGGGCACGTCTCCCAAACACTGGCGTGAAGCCACTGTCATACCCATACCTAAACCC
Source organism: Schistocerca nitens (assembly GCF_023898315.1). Classification (NCBI taxonomy): domain Eukaryota; kingdom Metazoa; phylum Arthropoda; class Insecta; order Orthoptera; family Acrididae; genus Schistocerca; species Schistocerca nitens. Next base: position 69,503,896 of record NC_064617.1, read on the forward strand.
AGTAAGGACAAACACCTTCCTTCTAGTTACCACCCCATTTCTCTCACCAGCTGTGTTTGCAAGGTGATGGAAAGTGATTCACACCCGGCTGATACGGTGGCTAGAGTCTCGCAATTTACTAACCACTGCACAGTATGGATTTTGAGCACGGCATTCTGCACTTGACCACCCTGTCACTTTATTCACCCATGTCGTGAATGGTTTTCTCAGGAAGTCTGACTGTGGCCATTTTTTTTCGATTTGAAGGAAGCCTACGAAAACTGCTGGAAGACCGGTATCCTCCATACTCTCTACACGTAGGGCTTTAATGGCCACATACCCATTTCCTTCAGGAATTTTTGAAAGACCGAATTTTCAAGGTACATGTGGGTTCTGCCTTGTTGGACACTTTTACCCAGGAAAATGATGTGCCTCAGGGTTCTGGTCTGAGCATTGTCCTCTTTGTTATCACCATTAACCCTATCATGGCCTGTCTTCCTCCGGGCATCTTAGGCTCCCTTTTCATTGATGACTTTGCCCTCTATTGTATTCTCCACAGACTTGTCTCACTGAGCAGCGTCGTCAGTGATGTCTCGATCGCCTTCAACCGTGGAGCATCGACAATAGCGTTCGTTTTTCCACTGACAAAACGGTTCGTATGAATTTCTGGCTGCACAATTGGTTTCTTCCACTGTCTTTACATCTGGGGCCTGTTGCTCTTCTGTTCATTGAAACTACGAAATTCCTAGGACTCCTGCTTGATAGGCAACTTTTTTGGTCATCCCATGTGTCTTACCTGGCAGTGCGCTGTATGCAGTCCATCAGTGTCAAATGTGTCCTCAGTGGTACTTTCTGGGGGCAGATCATACCATCCTCCTCCATTTGTACTGGTCCCTTGCCCGTTTGAAGCTAGACTATGGGTGTTTTGTTTACGCATCTGCACGTCCACCCCTCTTATGCCGTCCTAATAGTATTCACCATTGTGGCATTTTTTTGGCCCCTGGTGCCTTTTACAGTATCCTGGTTGAGAGTCTGTATGCAGAAGCTGCCAAATTACTGCTGTCCTACTGCCATGACTTTCTTCTCAGTAGATATGCATGCCATTTGTCTGCCATGCATCATGCCATTTGTCTGCCATGCATGGCCACCCATCCTATGCCTCCTCCTTAGATGACTCCTTCGATCATCAGTATGGAGTGCGAACCTCTTCTCTGTTACCTCCTGGAGTTCACTTTCGGCTCTTGCTCCAGCAGCTTAACTTCACGCTGCCTACCACTTTCCCAATGGGTGTGAACCCTTCACCAACTTGTCTTCATGCAGCAACCCATCTTCACCTTTGCCTTCATTTGCTTCCTAAGGACACTACTCCAGCCTCACTCTATTGCCTTCGCTTTCATGGCCTTTGCACAGTTCTTCATGATAGTACCTCTGTGTTTACTGATGGCACTTGCACTGACTGTGATGTCGGGTGTGCCTTCATCATTGGCATCAACCATTTTCAGTACTGGCTTCCAGAACACTGCACAGTATTTACAGCAGAGCTTATTTGTATCAGGCCACGCAGTACATCCGGTGACACAAACTTTTCAATTGTGTCATCTGCTTTGACTCTCTGTGCCCTTCAAAGCCTCTGTGTGCTATAGTATCTAAGGTTCTGGAATGTGAGGCCTTAGGTGACTACCAGTCAAGGCTGAGTTGCAAAACACCCTTAACATCTGTAAAGGCATGGTTACCTGTTATGATATAAAGGAAATGGACCCTGCAGAGTTACGTGAAGAATGGAAAAATGTTGGCATTATGGAAATGCAGAGCTATAAGATGAGAGTAAATAGTTCATTGGAAAAATCTGCAACATTTATTTTAACATTTAGCATTCCAGATTTACCTAAACACATCCTCACAGGCTATATCTGTCCTAAAGTTTGCCCGTTTGTTCTTAACACAATGCGTTGCTTCAGATGTCAAAGATTTAGCCATACCTCCATGGAATATAATGGGAGGGCTATGTGTAGAAATTGTGGAGGCTCAGCTCGTGAATCAGGCATTTCTTGTACACTTTCTCTGAAATGTATAAACTGCTCCAGTTATCACTCAGTATGGAGCAGAAAGTGAGAGGTTTAAATGAGGAAAGGGAAATTCAGGAGTTGAAAGTCAAGAAACACATGCCCTGTGGTGAAGCTAAGAAAGCTTTCAAAGGTATGTAATCTCTGGTTTTTGCTACTTTTGCGTCAGCACTTAAGAAGGCAATCACCAACTGTGATGCCTCCACACAGACTCAGACCACAGATTCAAGGATGAGCACAAGCACTTGTTGTTGTACCTGTGTGGGAAAAGCTAAACTCGAACCAGAAATCATTCAGAAGCCATCGGTGATAGGCTTACAGAAGACTACTAAGCTGTCCCCTTAACCCAAGCAACCAACTGCTCCATTAAGGAAAGAGTCCCTTAGAAAAATAGTTCAAAGTTGAAAAACGTGGCAGTTAAATCTTTGGATCGGTGAGCTCTGTCCATCTCACATGGGGACTTTACTCTTGAGGATATGGGTCTCCACGTGGAGGAACCAGAGAGCTGGGCACTGTCTAATGTTCCACGTGACCTCCCGGGTAAATCAGCACCTCAGAGGGAGGTAGGCAAGACCAAATATCAGTGATCAATGGCTCCCACAGGAACTACTGTGTTGCAGTGGAATTTAATACAAGAAACTCATTTTGAAGTCACCGACACATCTGCATTAAGGGGTTACCACCCCTACAGGAAGGAAAATACTACTGGAGACAGGGCTAAAGATGGTGTGGATGTTTTCATTGATGACAGATGCCACTCCTCTCCTGTTCGTCTTACCACAGCCATGCAAGCAGTTGCCGTGAAACTTCTAGTACCATTTAACATCATAGTGTGCACTTTATATATTCCTCCTCATGATCCTTTGGATCAGGCACACAGACAGAACTCATCCCGGCACTCCAACACCATTACTCCTTGTGGGAGACTTCAGTGCACATAAAGTGCTGTGGGGCTCGGCTACGACTTGCTCCTGTGGTCAAATTATTGACCAACTTGTACATTTTGATAATATCTGCCTTTTGCACTTGGGTCTGATGACACATTTTTCCACAGCTATAGGGTCTTTTTTAGCTATTGACCTTTGTTTCTGCTCTCCATACAAATTTACCTGGTAGTGACAACTTCCCAGTGTGGGATCTGTCAGTAGACTTGTACAGTGACTGACAGGACACCACGAAGACAGATGATTCAAAGAGCAAATTGGTTGCAGTACAGTCAACAGGCTGTTTTTGAACAAAAGGATTGTGCACAGGAGACAGTGCCCCATATTACTTGTGACAGCCAGCGGGCTGCTACCAGTGTCCATCCCTCAGTGTAACAACCACCTCAGACAGTGGCCTGTACCTTGGTGCAGTGATGACTGTCACTTGGCAATAAGAGCCAGATGAACAGCTCTGCAGAATGTCAAACACCACTCAACTACAAAAAACCTTAATGCTGTCAGATCTGTGAGAGCATGTGCGAGGCAAGTGATAAAAGAACGGAAGAGGGATTCCTGGAAGGAATTCACAACTTCCATTAATCAGTTCACTTCCACTGCACAAGTTTGGGAATCAATAAGGTGGATTTCACTCAAGGACAGAACATGTCCCCTTACAGCCTTGTGAAGAAATGGGGTCTTGGTGGACACTCCTAAAGACATGGCTCAGGTTTTAGCTGAACACTTTATTGCAATCACTGCATCATCCAGACAAGCTCCTGCATTTCAGATGTTCTGTAGGACTGCAGAGAAGAGGAAGCTCCATTTCTTCTCGCATATAATGAGGAGGTCCACAACCTTCCATTCTCTGTATGGGAACTGGAAGCAGCTCTGTCCACGACCAGACACACTGCTCCATGACCTGATGAGATTCATTATGCCATTCTCCAACATCAGTACCCTGAAGTGAAAGGACAGCTCCTCTCTTGTTTCAATCAGACCTGGTTTGATGGATGGTATTCCACGACTTGGAAGGAGGCAACATTAATCCCATTATGGAAATCGGGCAAGGTCCATAGCATCCCTAACAGTTAACAGAGTGTACCCCTTAACAATTGCATGGGTAAGACCCTTGAATGCACGGTCACCTGCTGCCTCGCTGGTTGTTTGAATCCCGAGGTCACTGGAGCCACTCCCAGTATGGTTTCACGTGCTGCGGTTACACCCTTGCCAAATTAATACTACTGGAGACGGTGATGCAGGAATCCTTCTTACACCAAAAATATTTGGTTTGTGTGTTTTTTGACCTCAAAAAGGCATATGACACTACTTGCAGATATAGCGTCCTTCGCCAACTTCATGAATGGGGGCTACATGGACTTTTGCCATTTCCTATGCAGTCAGGCAGGAGCCTTGTCAAATGCTCTTTCTTTGTGGATGACTTTGTAGTCTACTTTTTCTCCAATCTTACAGTGACAATGAGACAGCTACAGCTGATCATCAGGAGGCTGGAAACCTGGGCCAAGACAACTGGTTCTGTGGTTCTCATCGGAGAAGGCTACATGTCTCAATTTTAACTGTGCATGTTGAAGTTTTAACGAACCAGTGCTCACAGTGGGGGACAATATTGTACATTTTCAGGAAGCTGTGTGCATTTTAGGTTTATTATTTGACTCAAAAATAACTTGGCTCCCATACCTGAAAGACCTATGAACAAAGGACTTCCAGTAATTGAATATTTTAAAATGCCCTAGCTGAAGAGCATGGGGAGTCACATCATGCCTCCTGCAGTTTTATAAGACTTTTTTTGATCATGTTAAGATTTATGGATCAGTTCATATTTTCTACCTCAAGATGTTAGGCAGTGTCTGCCATGTGGCATTCGTATATCGACTGGAGCCTTTTGGACCTGCTCAGTTCAGAGTCTGTGTGCAGAGGCTGGTGAACCACCACTCTGGATTCAACAATATATCCTTTTCGCTCAACACACACTGAAAATCTCAGTGTCACTTCAGTTATTGGCATTTAGTGCAGTGGTCCAACCCAGCTTTGAATTGCTGTGCAGGAATTGACCCCATGTGACCACACCATTAGAGATACATGCTACCGACTGTCTCAAGGATCTGGATCTATCAGACCTCTTAATACACAGTCAGGGATGGAACACGTTGCCTGCCTTAGTGTCTTAAAAGGCCCAAAGTGATTTTAAGCATGATGCGGTATAAGAAAACTTGTATTCCAGATTATGTCTTTACAACTTTGTTTTCTTCCATTTTAAGAACATACCACAGTTTTATCATTGTTTATACAGATGAATCCCAGAAAGAGAATGTCCTCAGTTATTCCACTTTATTCCCTGACAGGGTTTTCAAAGTGCATCTTCTGGAACAATTTACAAATTATGGTGCGGAGTTATATGGCATTATGGTGGAACTAGAGAGGATTCACAGAAATCACTGTACAAGGTTTCTTGTCTGTTCTGACTTACTTAGTGCACTACAAACACCTCACCAAATGTGTCCAGTAGACCAGATGATTCAGCTCATACACAACTCCTTACATCAGCTCCAACACCGTGGGAAGGGGATGATCTTTTGCTTGGTACCTGGCCACATCAGGATAGATTAGATTAGATTAGATTAGTTTTCGTTCCATAGATCCGTGCTGAGGAGATCCTCGTGGATGTGGAACATGTCAATTTTTTTTTTATTTTTTTTTAAAGCTGAAATAACAATACTAATAGTATGAATATATACAATACATCATTTGTTTCTATTAAAAAATTCGTCAATGGAGTAGAAGGAGTTGGCCACTAGTAAGTCTTTCAGGCTCCTTTTAAACTGATCTTTATTTGTAACTAAATTTTTTATGTTTACTGGCAAATTATTGAAGATGAGTGTTCCTCAGTAGTGGACCCCTTTTTGAACTAAAGTGCTTTTAAGTCCTTGTGCAAATCATTTTTGTTCCTGGTATTGTATGTATGAACTGAGCTGTTTGTTGGAAAGAGAGATATATTATTTAGGACAAATTTCATTAATGAGTAAATATACTGAGACGCAGTAGTTAGTATACCCAGTTCTTTGAAGAGGTTTCTACAGGACGTCCGTGAATTTACTCCACAAATAATACGTATTACACGCTTTTGGACTCTGAAAACTTTTGTTTGACTTGAAGAGCTACCCCAAAATATTATACCATATGACATTATGGAATGAAAGTAGGCAAAGTATGCAAGCTTTTTCATTTTTATGTCGCCTATGTCTGCTAACACTCGAATTGCAAATACAGATTTGTTAAGGCGTTTCTGCAGTTATGTGGTGTGCTCTTCCCAACTGAATTTATTATCAAGTTGTAATCCCAGGAATTTAAGACTGTCAACCTCTTCTATCTGCTCTTCTTCGTATTTTATGCATATGCTGGGTGGAAACCTCTTAGAGGTTCTGAATTGCATATAGTGAGTCTTTTCGAAGTTTAATGTCAGTGAGTTGGCTTTAAACCATTTATTAATATCCATGAAAATATCATTAGCAGATCTTTCTAGAACTACACTTGACATACTATTTATTGAAATACTTGTGTCATCTACAAACAAAATGAACTCTGCTTCTGGCAGTGTAACTGATGAGAGATCATTAATGTACACAAGAAAAAGCAATGGCCCTAAGATGGATCCGTGTGGGACACCACATGTAATTTCTTCCCATTCTGATGATGACTTAATTCACTAGTTCCTTGCACTGACACCCTTTGTTTCCTGTTAGTGAGGTATGACTTGAACCATTTTGCAGCACTGCCCGTGACACCATAGAATTCTAATTTACTTAAAAGGATGTTGTGGTTCACACAGTCAAATGCCTTTGACAAATCACAGAAAACACCTGCTGCTTGTAATTTGTTATTTAATGAATTAAGTACATTTTCACTGTAGGTGTAAATAGCCTTCTCGATATCGGAACCCTTCAGAAATCCAAACTGTGTTCTTGATAATATGTTATTTGTGGTCAGATGGTTGAGCAGCTGCCTGTACATTACTTTTTCTAAAATTTTTGAGAATGCTGGCAAAAATGAAATCGGTCTGTAGTTTGATGGTATCTCTTTATCCCCTTTCTTGAATAGAGGCTTAACATCTGCATATTTTAGCCAGTCAGGAAATGTCCCAGTTATAATTGACTGGTTACACAAGTAACTTAGAATTGTACTAAACTCACAAGAACATGCCTTAGTTAACTTTGTTGATATTTCATCATACCCACTAGAATGCTTTGTTTTTAAAGATTTTATTATGGACGTTATTTCTTTTGGTGAAGTGAGTGATATATTCATGTACTTGAAGCTATTTGTGAAGGCTAGTTTCAGATATTCAAGGGCATTATTTACTGATCCTGAAAGTCCCATTCTATCAGTAACGGATATAAATACTTGTTAAATAGATTTGCCACACTATGCCCATCAGTTACTAATGTGTCATCTACCCTTAGTGCTATTTGCTCCTGTTCCTTTCTGGTTCTACCAGTCTGCTCTTTCACTATATCCCATATTGTTTTTATTTTGTTCCCTGACATTGCTACCTTCTTCTCGTAGTGCATTTGTTTAGACGTCTGAATTACTTTTTTTAATGTTTTACAGTATTCCTTGTATTTCGATAAATCATCAGCATTGGAGCTATTCTTGGGCGACAGATACATTTTCCTTTTTGTTTTACAGGAAATCTTTATTCCTTGTGTAATCCATGGTTTTATTATAGACTCCTGTTTAATTTGAGTAACTTTTAGAGGAAAACAGTTTTCAAACATGGTACTGACATTGTTCATGAAAGTGTTATATTTTTCATTCATGTCATGAGCACTATAAACATCTTTCCCGTTCATATCTTTGAGCAGTTTTCTAAAACACTCAATTTTTGGTTGATCGACTACTCTCCTGTACTCAGATTTAGCAGTCTTGATAATCTGCTTAGAATTTACATCTAAAACTAGGAGCTACATGTCATGATCTGATAGTCCATTTATAACAGGTTTTATGATATGATTTTGTTCCTTTGATTTGTCTATAAAAATGTTATCAATGGCTGTCCTTGAGGATTTAGTGAGCCTAGTTGGAAAGTTTACAGTGTGAGTTAGATTGAAAGACAACATTACTAACTGCAGTGAATGTTTACTGGAAGATTGCATTAGAAAATCTGTATTAAAGTCACCAGCAATCAAAATTTATTTGTTTCTTCCTGTTAAATAACCCAAAAGAGCTTCTAGATGATCTAAGAATAGATTATAATTTCCTGCAGGTGCTCGGTAAATAGTTATTATTATATAGGATCTGTTATGGAACTCTACTTCTGTTGCACATGCTTCTAGATGCTGCTCTAAACAGAATTTATTAATGCCAATGTTCTTGAATTTATGGCAGTTTTTGATAAATGTGGCAACTCCTCCTCCATCCATATCTACTCTGCAGAACTAGGAAGCTAGCTTAAATCCTGAAATGTCTAACATATCTATATCAGTGGTCACTTGATGTTCAGAGAGGCAGATTATGTCAATTTGGTTAGATGAATTCATTTCATCGATACAAATGAGTAGTTCATCAACTTTATTTCTAAGTCCCGGAATGTTCTGGTGTAATAAAGATAACTGATACTGCATACTAATGGGATTGTGACTGCTGTGGCGAAGATGAACTGGCAGTTTCTGATTACTTTCTGTTAAACACTGTTTAAATGGAGGCTGTATGATTCAATCTGACTCCTGTTCATCTGTTTTCTCAAACTGAGTGTGTCTGCCAATCTCTCTTAAAACTCATTTTCTTTCCCCCTTCCCTATCCTAAAAAAGGCATCCCTCTGACACCTGTGACCACTGGTATTTTACCACTTGTGCCAGTGTCCCCCCTTAAGTTTTCTGCAATCAACCCAGACAGTTTTCCCTTCCATTTCCTATTGGGGTGAAGGCCATGCCTAGTGTAGTCCCACCTATCGATAGCATCCACAGGAATCAAACCAATATGGGACCCTATATCCGTCCTAAGCAGCCACTCCAACTCAAAGTTCACCCTCCCTACGGAAGAGTTCAAATGAGGCCGATCATGGCGTCTCAACACAGACACAAATCCCACACTCGTATGCTTCGTTGCTGATGCTATCTTCACCAGGTCACTCTCTATGGAATATTCAGAGTCTCTGTCAATGCTATTTCCCGGACCACCCACTATAACCACGGCATCCTCCTTTGTGAAATCCTTGCATAAAGCACCTACATACTCTGTTACCTGACCCAGATCTGCACTAGGCTTGAAAAAGTTTGTGACCTGGTACTCTGGACCTAGATTTTCCTGCAGTAGTTGGCCAACACCTCTACCATGGGAACTACCTAACAACAGAACTTTCTTTCTCTTTACGAATTTCCCTACCTTTTTCAAGTCCTTGAAAGCTTGTTGTGCCCTTTCTACAGCTTCAGCTACATGAGGCTCATCCGATTCTGACTGAGGCAACAGGTCAAATCTATTATCAAGATGTATGACAAAGCTGTCTGATGCTCTCCTTTGCCTGTTCCCCCTATTACCTGGTGCCACTTCCCACCTCTGTTCACCCTTCTCCCTCTTTAACCTGTCCAGATCCTCCCTTGCCTTGTCTAGGTCAGCTTGAAGAGCTGCAATTTTCCCTTCCTGTTCCAGTATTTTCCTATCTCTACTACAGATCCTACAATACCACTGGTGAGTCTCATTTATGTCCCCATTTCCCACGCCACTACATTCGCCCCAATGAAAGAAACTACAGCACCCACCACACCACACCCCGGAACTAACGATCCTACGGCATGTCACACACTTCTCACTCAAGGTAAAAACAGAAATCGTATAAGCTGATTTAAGTAGTGACTAAAATGTAAACAAAGGACCCTAGAAACTATTCAGGCAGATATAAATAAATTGAAAGAGTACTGAATAAAAAACTGGTGATTACATATAACTCACTGTTTACTTACGATACGCGTACGTGAAATTAAGACTAAAATCCGTGCTATAGGTGCGAGAAGGAAAATAAACTTCTTACCCCGTTTAATCTTCTTTAACACTTCACTAACACTTCCACTAATGTAACAACACTTATATTATATTTATACCAACTGGAAACGTTTATCTATAAGTTTAATTCACTGCTTACTTACGATTTGCACGCGTGAAATTAGGCCTAGGATTCGTGCTACAGGCACGAGAAGAAAAATACGCTTATTACCCCATTTAACCTTATTTTATACTTCACTAACACTTCCACTAAAAATAGAGGGAAATGACATGGCTGACAAAGCAGCCAAGGAAGCTTGTTGGGATGGTGTTGTCTGTCAGCGTCCCATCCTGTTGCATGCCGTCATCTCATTTTCTGACATATGCATTATGCGTCAGTGGGAGACCGAATGGTTGAAGGCGACAGTAAACAAACTGTGATCGCTCAAATTGACCTCGCAGGCATGGCGGACCTCATGTCACTCTTGCTGCCGGAAGGAGTTTCTGTTTACCATAGTGCACATTGGACATAGGCCTTTAACACATGGCTTCCCCCTATGGTGGGAGGATCCACCATTGTGTGAGGTTTGTGGTGTGCCACTTTCAGTTCGGCATATTTTGGCAACATGTGTCTTATATACTGACATCAAGCAGCCCTCAGTCTTGATGGAGATCTGCCCACCTTCCTCACCAATACAAATTCCTGTGTTGCAAGAGTGGTGAACTTTTGTGAACAGTCAGGTCTCATCCCTAAACTCATGAGGAATGGAGGCAGACTTTAATGCATTATAAACTGCTCCACATGTGGGGACAGCCTTTGTCTCCCCCCCCCCCCCCCCATGAGACTGGCATGCTGACTTTTCATCAGGGCACTGATGACCATGATGTTGAGCACCTCTCACCTAAGGTCATCAAGGAAAGTGGCATGGGATTCGGAATAAAACCATGTGAAATTTAATTGGGAGACTGTATTTAGAGGTTCCAAAAATTTTAAGAGGTGTCAACCTCACTGTGAGTCCACGTGGCAGAGTCGTCATTGATGTATTTAAAACAGACCAGGGGTTGAAGGCTTATGGATTCCAGGAAAGCTGCCTCGAAGTTAACCTTGAAAAGGTTGACATAGGAAGAAGCAATCTTGGCTCCCATGACTGTGCCCATGATCTGTTTGTTTGTGTGCGCTTCTCCAAGGTAAAGCAGTTGTTTGTAAGTATAAAGTTAAGATATGCCAGAAAGGAAGGTTTGGAAACAGGTGGGTGCTGGTTAAGGTATTGTTCAGCAGCAGACTATTGACATGGAGGATGTTGGTGTAGAGGGAGGTTGCAATGACAAGAAAGTTGTGAAAAGGGCACAGATTTCAGATGCTCTAGGAAGTGGTTGGTGTCTTTAATATGGGAGACAAGTCTTTGTACTCTAGGTTGCAGTTATTGACCAAATAAGGCAGATAAAGATGCACTGAAGCCAGTAACTAAGGGACAACGAGGGTGATTGGGTTTGTGGATCTTAAGAATGTAAAATGTGGGAGTGCATTGTTTGCGTGGGATAAGGAGTTCTATGAATTGAAATGTTAGAGTTTGAGGGATTGTAGATCAGTTTGTATCACAGGGATGGGATTTCAATGACAGGTGCTGTAAGTGGAGATGTCAGACAGCTGGCATAGACTCTTACTCACATACTTCTGTCGGTCAAGTATGACCGCAGTAGATCCCTCGTGTGCCGGGAGGATAATGGTGGAGTCACCAATTTTTAGGTAACAAAACACCTGGAGTTCTGCAGAGGGCAGGTTAGTGACATGACATGTCATGGAGACCTGAGAAAGGGTTGTGTATATGTAGATATAAACAGTTGTAAAATGACATGAAATGGAACAAGCATATAAGGCTGGTTCTACGGAAGGCAAATAGTTGATTTTTGTTTGTTGGGAGAATTACAGGTAAGCGCAGTTCATCTATAAAGGAGGCCATGTACAGAACCCTATTACAAGCCATTCTTGACTACTACTAGTGTTCCTGGGGTACCAGATTAAGCAGTTCATAGGCATTCTGCTGGATTTGGATAGGTTCGATTAAAACACAAGTATTATGGAAATTCTATGCACACTATATACTAAAACAAAGAAATAAGACCTCTAAAAATGCTTGGAAAACATAACAATGCTTAAGGTTAACAGATGAGATTACGCTTCTGGACAATACTAAGGAAGACATTGAAAGATTTGAATAATTGTTGAGTGGAATAAACAAGGGTACTTAGCACTGATTTTGGATCAAAGTTTGAAAGCCTTGAGGAGATGCAGAAAGTAAAAGCATCAAAATTTGGTATAATGTGATAGAGTGAAAGACTTTTTATGTAGGAAGAAAGGTGAAGCGGCATCATGAAGACAAAGCGAATGTCAAGGGCATGCAGACATATACAAAGGAAGGTTCAGTCAATGAGAGGAATCTACTATCATTGACTTTGACTTCGAGATAAAGAAACACATAAATTTCGAAGACAGTGCTTTAAGGATGTTCGGATACTCGCATTGGACCTTGATGCTCTAATTTCCCGTTTATTATCTGATTAACCAAATGCTCTTTTTTATGGTTGATTTCATGTATTTTGACTCTGCATGACACCATTCCATTGTTTGGTTTTCATTTATACTTTTATGCTTTTCTTAAAAAAGATCCATTGTCCTCATGAAAGTATTTCTTCCCCTGTTTGCTTTTCTGCATTTTCCTCTTGCAGCCATTTCATCTTTAACGCACATACACAGGATAGAGGGAGCCAGATGACTTTTAGGTTGAGTAGCACCTTTTATTGTTGACTGTCTTCCAAATGTAAAGAAAGCAAGTTAATTTTGCCTGTCTGTTGTAATATCATATGAAGATAACATTATTTATGTTTTAAACTGCTACTTTTTATGATGGTTTGTACCATATTTATAATTTTTGTTATTTGGACTATGTTTTGCTGCTGTGGCATCTCAATTTTTATTTAAATTTTAGGGGAAGATGAAGTTTGATTTTGAAATAAGGTCATTGCAAAATTCTGCAGTGCGGCAGGAAGAAGAAAAAACTGCTTTTATGCATGGTAGCAGAAGAAGTTCTAGTTTTGAACTGTTGGATCGCCCATTGAAAGAGCTTACAACAGATGAAGTTGGTATAGTCCATCGTAGGTGCAGTAGTGTGGGACTTTTTGATGATGCAGCACCTCAGTCGCCATTGCCTTCACCGAGACCACCTGTCACAACTGTTGCAGAGCCTTCAATAGATGTTCGAATAATAGACTTTGCACATTCTACTCATAAAGGCATGGACAACCCTGTTGTTTACTCTGGTCCTGATCGGGGCTTTCTATTTGGTCTTGAAAATATGATTTCCATTTTGAAAGGGATTGAAAGAGATCATGGATAGACATTGATTGTTTATAGACAATTCAGACACTGTTCACATGTGGTATGATGTAAAAAAAAAAAAAGAAAAAAAAAAGTGGAAGTACTCCTTGACAACCAAAGGCCACATTTGGAGTTTTTTTTAGAAACACATTAAGTGCATTTTATCATTGACAGTAAGTTGATGTCTGTGATTTCCTAGTCAGTTTAATTTTGTACACTGTTTTGCAATAACCTGTAGAACCAGTTGTGGTGATGAATTTTGTGCATAGTAGTGAATGTGGAATTGTTTCATGGGTGCATGTCTCAAAATATTATATGATCTTTCATTTTAAAATTTGTTTACAGTTCTGTGTCATGTATTTGTATTGTGGATTGTACAGCTGACTAGCTTACCAAGTGTTATTTTTAGATGATATTTTAATTTTACAACAAATTACATTCTGAATATATTGTAATTATTTTATAACACAATCTAGCTAGCAAAAGTGAAAGTTCAGAATCTCTTTGTTTATTGCTTACATGGAGGGACAATTGTAGCTAGTTGAATAATTTGGAAAGAGTCATAATTTTATTTTTATGTGATATTGACTGTACTTTATGATTAAAAAAGGAGCAGAACTCTTTTATCTGTTTCATAGGCAAGTAAGTACACAA